>NC_071124.1:137500-157500 GCF_024256425.1 Clarias gariepinus
TAGTGACGCAACGCTGATTAGCGGTCAATAGGAGGTCATTTACTACTTTAATGAGCGCTGTCTCTGTGCTGTGATGAGGCCTAAATCCTGACTGATACAGTTCATGTATGCCATTTCTATGTATATATGAGCATAGCTGCTCCGCTACTATCTTTTCCAGAATCTTAGAGATAAAGGGGAGGTTTGATATTGGCCTGTAACTGGACAGCTGACAGGGGTCGAGGTCAGGTTTCTTAATTATTGGTTTGATAACTGCTAATTTAAAGGATTTGGGAACATACCCACTGCTTAGTGAGGAGTTAATTATTTTCTCTCTTTAAGGGCAGTAAAGTCTTCTAGGTTCTGATGTGGTATGGTTAGTTTATTATCTGTATAACTTAAATTGTCTGGTTTCAAAGCCTACATTTTTTGCCTAATATTTATGATTTTGTTGTTGAAAAAGTTCATGAATTCTTCACTATTGTATGTTGTTCTTGTAGAGATTTTTGCAGTGGTTTTGTTTCTAGTTATTTAGCTAAGGTATTAAATAAAAATCTAGGATTATTTCTTGGATATCTTCCAAGATGGCGCCAGTGAGGTTGGCTGCTGTCACGACTGCTCCGACCCCATTTTCTCTGTTTTAGATTTTTAAGTTAGTTTACAGCGTTTTAAAACCAGTCAAATCATCATCATTGAGTACAGTAGGTATGATAGAGACACTCTTGTTTCTACTGGTGTACAATGTACTCACAATTTGGTGTTTTTAACTCCAGATCCGAGCTGGCCATGTAAGATCCTGAGGGAGAACAATGGACACAACGCAAAGTGGCGGCCCCGAGGGAAACAAGCCGGCGTCAGGAACAGGCTGAGAGCCCATGCACACCGCACACCTCTGCCTAGCATCCTGCTCGCCAACGTCCAGTTACTAGGGAACAAGCTCGATGACCTCAGGGCCAGAGTAAAGTTCCAGAGAGACATTCCGGACTGCAACCTCCTCTGCTTCACCGAGACATGGCTAAACCCAGCGATTCCGGACCACGCCGTCCAGCCGGCTGAGTTCTTCTCGATTCACCGCATGGACAGGACACAGGACTTGGGAAAGTCAAGGGGACGCGGCGTTTGTTTAATGGTGAACAGCAGCTGGTGCAACAGCGCGAGCGTTGTTCCACTTACACGCTCCTGCACACCAAACCTGGAACTACTGTCCATCATGTGTCGTCCTTTTTAACTACCTTGGGAGTTTACATCGGTCATAATCAGTGCCTTTTATATCCCGCCTCAAGCGGACATGGACACCGCCTTATGTAGGCTGCATGAGGCACTCACACAGCACCAGACACAGCACCGGGACGCTGCGCTTATTATTCAGCATATCACCTGCCCCACCAGGGGCGAAAGGACACTAGACCACTGCTACACTACAGTCAAGCACGCCTACAAGGCACAATCCCGTCCACCGTTTGGGAAATCCGACCATACCGCTAAAAAGGCTAAAATAGGCAGTTCCAGTTCAGAGGGAGGTCACGAACCGTACAAGGCTGCGTCATATAACGTCCGGAAGGAGGTAAAAGAGATGAAGCAGCGCTATGGGAGGAAACTACAGTCTCAGCTCTAACAGAGTGACTCTAGGAGCCTGTGGCAGGGACTAACGACAATTATGGACTATAAAACACCAACAACCGGTATATTTGCACACCCTCTTTCTTTCACCAAATAAAATATAGCTATATATATAGTTTTTATTTTCTTTTTAAGGTCACCGGCGGTCGCACAAGCATTACACTGCATATCGTACTGTGTATGACTGTTTATGTGACAAATAAAATTTAAATTTGATTTAAATTTGAATATTTTTGTTATTTAATAAGAGTGAAGAGATGAATGATCTACCATCACTAAGAGCTTTTTTATTGTTCAGGATACTCTCCATCCATGATGTGAACGTACGTTTAATGTGGTAGCGCGGTGCTGTGCGTACATTATTACTATAACACACTTGAACTGAAAATTATTTTGCCAATTTATATTAATTATTTATTAAATAGTAAAAAATTGCTTTTTACTATTTTGTGTTGCTTTTCAGAAAAATATATCAAATGACAAAAATACAATTTCAAAATATTTATTTAACACTGAACATTTTTTTGAACATTCCAGCAGATATTATACAAACAAAGCACAATATAACTTAAAATAAATAAATTAGTAAAATAAAAAAATATTTTTATTTGGCCATCTTTGAAGCCCCCCTTCTTGAATAGCCTATGTTAGGGCTATAACTGACCACTGAAAAAATTTAACTCTGTATGTCTACAACAACAAATGTGCATTAAATAGTGCAAAAAATGTGGATTCGAGAAGTGGATTTTGGCTATTTTCGGCCGAATAATTTCGGTTGCCGAACATTCGGTGCATCCCTAATAATATTAAATCTAAAGTGTGACCTGCTTTATGAGTGGGTCCTATTACACACTGATTTACTCCTACTGAGTCCAGTATGGACATAAATGCTGTTCTCAGATGGTCTTCTCTAAAGGCTCCAGCAAATAACACTTTGTCTACAGAGATGATAAGATTTGAGAGGAAGCTCAGGGTACGGCCCTGGAGGTCTGTAAATGATAATTAATGGGATTTGACTGACTTGACTTAATATTTGTAGCTACACTTTTTATGTTACTACAAAGAACTTCAAATACATAAAATTTGAGTCCGTGTTTTTGTACGATAGTCAGATTATTATTGTGAATAACTGTGACGCCTCCTCCTCTACCAGTTAACCGAGGCTGGTGTATGTAGCTGTATCCAGGAGGACTAGCTTCATTTAGAGCTACATACTCGTCCTGTTTAATCCAGGTTTCAGTTAAACATATACATTAAACTCCTAGTCTGTGATAGTTTCGTTAACAATAACTTTTAAGTTGTTTAACAATAATGTTTTAGATGCGAGAGATCTAATATTTAACAGTCCTAGCCTTAGATCAGAGGTGCTGGCTGTGTGTTCATTGTGTTTTAATTTTTTTGTCTCTATATTAATTAAATTACTAAAACAGACTTTCTGAGTCTTTCTATATTTTTGCTTAGCTCGGGGAACAGACACAGTCTCAATAAAGTAAACCCTGGGTGACGACTCTATGCAGCTAGCAGACGGTTGGTTTAGCCTGTCTGTCTGCTCCCTGGCCTGGGCTCTGGATTGTCACCGATTAACTAGGCCTCTTCTGAGACTATGAGCTATACTATAGGAAATGAGAGCAGCATCTTCCCGAGTGGGATGGACACTGGACATCCCACGGTTCAGCGACCATAACCTGCTATGTCACCACGTCGCCTTGGAATAGGACCAGAGCATACTAATTCATCAGACATCGCCTTCGTCACACACTCGCCCCGCTGTGAGGGCTCTAATGCCAGAGTTAGGGGCTGGTTATCTCCGCCTGCGGCACCCAGACCTTCTGCTATAGGAATAACACTGCTCTTAATAATCACTGCACTCTCTAACCCTCTCTAAAGTCTGGATGCACTCCTCAAATGCTGATATCTTCTCCGTCAGAGTGCTCACTAACACACACCTATCACAAACAAAGTTATCGCTAATGGTGGAGGAAGAATGTCTAAACATCCTGCACTCTACACACTGCACAAGCTGAATGGTAGACATGATAACGTACCTCTGTTGTAATTGTTTGGTGATGGATTCCCGCTTGTTCTTCTTAGATGAGGAGAAACGCGCTTTCTCCGAGAAAGCACAAAAAACACAAAAAGGCAAAAGTCCAGTAGTATTAGAACATAAAACTAGTTAATATTGTCATTTAGTATAAACGGAAAAGGCAGTATAATTTAAATGCTGATACAAACAAACAAGGAACTTTCGCAGTAACAATTAACTATAGCTTGTTTATTGAGGATGCAGGACAACCCTAAAAATGCATTACAATAGTTCAGTCTAGTTTTGTCTGATTTTGTTGAAATGTATAGTTGGGTATCATCAGCATACCATTGGAAAATAATCCCATGTCTTTTAATGATGTTACCCAAGGAAAGCATGTATATGGATAACAGCAGGGGTCCTAAAACTAACTACTGTTTACTATAACACAGTGACCACATGTGTGTGTAATTTCATGTCAGTATGTGTGTGTGTACAGCGCGCGTGTACTGTTTCTTATAACACATGTGCATGCACGCGTGTAAACCAAAAGAAAATCTCATTAAAGAGGTTAAAGATCCATTTTCTTCATTTCTGTTTCAGCGTGTTGTTATGTGTGTGTGCGCAACACAATTTCATAATGTTCCCCTTCACACACACACCCCTCCTCTTGCCTTTACACCCCCTTCCACCCCCTCTTGGCTTCACACAAACACACACACACTCACACACTCTCTGCTCTACACAGAAACACTGCTCTGTCGCGATTCTTTTTAAAGGTAAAGTGCAGGTTAATTTGTTTTATTTTTACTTTACAGCAGTGATTCCGTTAGTGTGTCGCTCACGCGAGTGTCTTCAGTGATGCTTCTTGCTAATATTTCCATTAGTGTGTGTGTGTGTGTGTGTGTGTGTAAAACTCAAATAAGAGAGGAGAAAGGTTTACTATGTAAGATGAGAAGGGGGAGAAGGGAGCGGCTGATTCCTCCTCTCCTCTTACTTTAAGTTCACACACATACACAAACACACACACACATTCAATTCAATTCATTTTTTATTTGTATAGCAATTTAGCAATTTTCATTGCCGCAAAGCAGCTTTACACAATCAAAAGAATTATTTAAGTTTGTATTCACATTCATGAAATGTGAATTTGTATAAATCAAAATGGTCAGTTTGTCCCTGGTGAACAAGCCGAGGGCGACAGTGGCAAGAAAAACCTCCCTGAGATGGTAATAGGAAGAAACCTTGAGAGGAACCAGACTCAACAGGGAACCCATCCTCATCTGGGTGAAACAAAAAGCAGTAAATGATCTGCATTTATACAGTGTGTAGGGTGGGAGGCAGTTCAGCTATAATAGCTGATGTTAATTGATGTTAATATGGAGTCCAGGTAGTTATTGAAGACCCAGGTAGACTTGTAGGAAGTTCCAGTCCTGAACTATCGAACTGTCAAGTCCTCAGAGAAACAGCTGCCAACACCAGTCAAGGCCAGAACCATCTTCTAGGTAGAGAGAATCATTCCCAGACACCAGACGCATCCCAGAGAGACACACGGGGCATCCATGTGACGAGATCTTCAGCCAGAAGCGGGGCACCAGGATGGGTCAGACAGGTCCGGAGGGCAGAGGGAGTCTGGATCACTGGCAGCTCAGGAACGACATGTGTAGCTCGACAGAGAGAGAGAGAAGGAGTGAAAGGGGGGGACAGGAGAAGAGAGGAAAGGGAAAGAGGGGGGGAAAGAGAAGAAGAGGAGAGATGGCAGTTAGGTATGGTCACAGTCACACAATGTATAATGTGAATGTATATTAACTGTAGAGTGCAAGCAGAGACTCCGGCAGGACTAACTATGACAGCATAACTAAAAGGGAGAGCCAGAAGGAAACACAAACATGAGGGGGAACTGAGATGTAAAGCAAACAATCACCTCACTGTCAACAAACCTGAGTGATCAATGAGAGTGAGGAAGACAGCATCCAAACATACCAGTTCACCATAATACTCTACGTCCATGAGTCCCCCAGATCTGCTCCTTTACCTAAGGCTAATCTATTTATAAAAATGCTTAATTAAATAAATAGATTTTTAGCCTGGACTTAAACACTGAGACTGTGTCTGAGTCCCGAACACTATTTGGAAGACTATTCCATAATTTTGGGGCTTTGTAAGAGAAAGTTCTGCCCCCAGCTGTATTTTTCATAATACGCGGTACTGACAAGCAGCCTGCATCCTTTGATCGAAGTAGGCGTGGCGGATCGTAAGACACTAGCAGTTCGCTCAGGTACTGCGGCGCGAGACCATTTAATGCTTTATATGTCAAGAGTAGTATTTTAAAATCAATGCGAAATTTCAGAGGGAGCCAATGCAGTGAAGATAAGGGGTGATGTGCTCATATCTTCTGGTTCTAGTGAGGACTCTCGCTGCTGCATTCTGGACTAGCTGAAGCTTATTTATGCATCTAGCTGAACAACCAGACAGTAAGGCATTACAATAGTCCAACCTAGAGGTGATAAAAGCATGAACTAGTTTTTCTGCATCGTTTAGCGACACTAAATTTCTTATCCTGGCAATATTTCTGAGGTGAAAGAATGCTATCCTGGTAATATTATCTACATAAGCTTTAAATGAAAGGCTGATATTATCTACATGAGCTTCAAATGAAAGGCTGACACATAAAGACACACACAGCGCCTGGACGGAAACACTTATCTGTCGGGATTTAATTTTACTTTTTTTTAAGGTAAAGTGCAGGTTAATTTGTTTTTTTCTTACCTTATATTTTGTATTAATTATAATCCAAGGTTCCACTGTATTATAATTGCCGTCACTTTAATTACATTTCATCTGATGAGACGCCTCTGCAGGTTATAATTAGGAGTAAACCGGAAACATTCCTCAGATCTTTTGTCTTCACCGCATTGTGCGCATGTGTGTACAAGTCAAAGCATATTAAAAGCAAAGAAAACTGTTAAATCACCTATAAAATGTATTATAAAACGGTATTTCTTTGTTCCCAAGAGGAACGGGGGGCTGCGTCCAATTTTATTTTTTTTTGCGGGCTGTACCGCTATCTAAAAATAAATAAATACAGTTTCAAATGTTGACTGTCAAAGTGATTGCTCTCAAATCCTTCCAAACGATTGATTTGTGACAATCGATCTAAAGGACGCATACTTTCATATAGAAATGTTGCCACAACACAGGAGGTTCCTGAGGTTCGCTTTCAGGAGCGAAGCTTACCAGTATCGGGTCCTTCCATTTGGTCTAGCTCTCACAAAATGCATGGATGTCGCCCTAGCTTATCTTTGTTTCTTAGGATTGAGACCCAACACCACGAAAAGCGTGCTCTTTCCTGTTCAGAGGACAACATATTTGAGTGTCACATGTGATTCGATTGTAAGCGGGCACAGCTGTCTCCCGCTCGTGTTGAATCCATTCTCAACACCCTCAAGGAAATCAAGCTAGACCAGAAAGTGACTGTTCATCACTTTCAGAGATCTTAACTCTCATGGCAGCTGTATCTACGGTGACACCTTTGGGCCTTCTGCACATGAAAGCATTTCAGTTGTGGCTAAGTACCAGGGGATTTCACTCGAGTGCCAATCCCCAATAAGGGTTACGCACCAGGGGCTTCGTACCCTTCCTATGTGGTTCAGACCCCAGTTTCTGACTTTGGGTCCCACTCTAAGTTTGTCTTGTCTTTGCAGATGCTAACGACAGGCGCTTTCCTCATGGGCTGAGGTGCGGTCTTAGATGACCATCCAGCCCAAGGGAGCTGGAGAGGCCATCTTCTCGCGTGGCACATCAATTGCCTCAAAATAATGGCTCTATTTTTGGCCCTAAAGCACTTCCCTCAGCAGTTGAGGGGCTACCATGTCCTAGTGCGGATGGACAACACTACGGCAGTCTCATATATTATTCGCCAGGGCGGACTGTGCTCGCGCCACTAAATAAGCTAGCGCACCAGGTTCCTGTCCCTCAGGGCGATTTACATTCCGGGACATATGAATGTGGGAGCAGTTGTACTGTCCAGTCAAGCTCTGACACACGGGAAAGGAAAACCCCACCCCAAAGTAGTCAGTCAATCTGGGAGAGATTTCAATAGCAGAGGTGGACCTTTTTGCCTCGCAAAAACAGCAAATGTCCCCTTTACTACTCTCTGATTCTTCCATTTCCGGATGCCTTGGGCTGTACGTGGCTCAGGTTACGCCTTTATGCGTTTTTCCTGATAGCTCTGCTCCTGGGAGTCTTGGCGAGGGTCCATCAACAGCGTTTGCGCCTCTTATTAATAACGCCCTGTTGGCCGACCGAAGTGTGGTTCTCGGATCCAGTATCTCTCCTTGACGGCTCACCATGGTGTCAGGAACTAACCCGAGGAGACCAGAAGACGTAGCTTTAGCGGTTAACCCTTTGTAGCGTGAATGGTAAATCCAAACGCGGAGTGACACGAATAGGCAGGATAATCACGCGATTTGATCTAAGGACTCTCACGAATAGGGAGCAAGGGAGAGACACAAATCTAACCCACGTCCTATAAACACACACTCAATCTGAAAGTAAACCCAAGACGGTGAGTTCTCACGGTTCGGCGAAACGGTCCGAGGAGACATGGGCGAACTCAAATGACTGAGCGGAGTGTAGTGGTTTGTTTACCTTTTTTTATACTTCCTGGTTCGCGACCGCATTACTTCCGGGTCCTAGTGCCAGTCGCGGACTGAGTGTGCATGACACATGGTGATTCCAGTGAGGAGGGATCTTCTGTCTCAGGCGCAGGGAACAATATTTTATCCCCGGCCCGAGCTTTGGAACCTTCACGTTTGGCCCCTGAATGGGACCAACTAAGTCAAGCTGGTTTTCCAGCCAGCGTAATTGAGACTATTCTAAGTGCTCGGGCTCCCTCCACTAGTAGAGCTTATGCTCTCAAATGCAATGTATTTAAAAGTTGGTGCATGACGAAGCAGGTAGACCCAGTCCACTGCCGAATTGTTTTAGTGCTGGAGTTTCTGCAGGCAAAGTTGTCCTCGGGCTTGTGCCCTAGTACTCTCAGAACGTAAGTAGCTGCTAGTTCAGCCTGTCACGTTCTGACTGATGGGGTTACTGTGGAAAAACACCCTTTAGTTGCCCGTTTCATTCGTGGAGCGAAACGGTTGAGGCCACCCACTAGAGCCACGGCCCTTTCGTGGGATTTATCTATCGTGCTCGAAGGTCTAATTGATACCCCTTTCGAACCACTAGAGTCAGGGCCTGTTAGGTTTCTGACCCTTAAGATGGTTTTTCTTATGGCCATTACCTCTCTTAAGAGGATTGGAGATCTGCACACCTTCTCTTTGCCCCTGGGCTAGTCAAGGCCATTTTGCATCCTCACCGAACTATCTTCCGAAAGTTCCATTCTTAACGGTGCACCCTGTTGTTCTTAAAGCTTTTTGTCCTCCGCCTTTTACAGCTTCGGAGCAGAAAAGACTTCACTTACTGTGTCCAGTATGTGCTCTTTAGATTTACGTCCACCACACCAGCCAGTGGCGTAAGTCAGAGCAGCTTTTCATATGTTATGGGGTTGCAACTGGGGGGCGGCTGCCACTACACTGACCTTGTCACACTGGGTGAGAGATGCTATTGCCCTCTCCTATGAGATGCATGGGCTCACTTCGCCTCTAGGAATTAGGGTTCATTCAACCAGGGGGATCGCTTCATATATTGCGCTGGCAAGAGGTATTTTCCTGCAGCAAGTGTGTGATGTGGCAGGTTGTCCTCTCCGCACACATTTGTTAGATTTTATAGTCTGGATGTTTATAGTCTGCTACTCCGGCTCATGAGTCCTCACTATATCCCAAATATAGTTCTAAGACCTCCTCGGCCTTTGTGCGCACATGGTACACAACCTTGGGGTCCAGACAAGCAATGCGGCAGCGTTGGTATTCTCGTTCCCATAGCGTTTTCATGCAGCATCGAGTGTAGCTTTTGAAAGAGAACATCTCGGATTACTTTGCTGTAACCCTGTTCCCTGAAAAGGCGGGAACGAGATGCTGTGCTCCAATTCCGCACTGCCTACGTGACCGGACATCCGTTCAGACAAAATTCGTCCGAGGAATGTTTCTGGTTTACTCCTATTTATAACCTGCAGGTGCGTCTCATAAGGTGACATCACCTGACCGAGGTTATATATGCTAAAATTTGGCGTGTTTGATACACACATGCTCCACAACCGGCAACACGAAAAGATGTTCCCATAGCGTTTTCACGCAGCATCTCATTCCCGCCTTTTCAGGGAACAGGGTTACAGCAAAGTCTCTGTAACTGGTCACTGGTCTCTGTAAATCTCCTCCAATAATTAGGGATCAGGTGAGGGTCAAGGTTTAGATCAGCACTGAGGGGCGATTCTAGGATTTAGTTAGTGGGCGGATCACAGGGGAGCAGCACTGGGGGGGGAGGGGGGTCAAAGAAGTGCATGGCAACTCAGATTCAATTAGCAATATTAGAAAATATAAGACATGATTTCCAAAATCTTAGCAATGTCCTGGGCCCTAATGCAGGTAGTATTAGGTTAAATGTAGCACTGCCACAAGAGCCTAAAAATCATTTAGTATTTTTGGGGAAAGATTTTTGTACATTTATTTATTAAAAACAACAACAGATAAAGTATCATTTATATATTAACAGTTTATGTGGTGATGAGCACTGCTGTTAAATCATCCCTATTCAGCAGTCTGCCTGTCAGTCTTACTCAGTCATGCAAAAATATCCATACAGACATGCTATTAGGGTGATATAAAAAAACTTTATTATTATTATGATATTTAAAAAAAATTGACTGTACACCAAAAACAGTGTGACGTGTTGTGGTTGAGTTGTGGTGTGAGTTTCCTCCGTTTTGAAAATCGTGGAACTGATCCCCTAACGCAAATCAAGCAGTGAATGACGGCGCTCTGAGCCAATGACGTTTGGCATTGTCAGGTTGACAGTACATTTGCCAAATGATGTTGGGTGGCAGCGGGGGGGGATTGGGGGGAGGGGGGGCAACCATATTTTAGGAGAGGGCTGGTGCCACCCCATGCCACCCTGCTCTTAGGTAGAAAACTGTAAAACTGCTGAAACACAAAATCTATCTTCCCCTCATCAGTCCCCACCACTGCATTACTTACTGGAATATAGAGACTGGTTCCTGGCCTGGACTCACCATAAACATGTTCTGATGCAACAGGATTTGGGTGGACCTGTGTGTGTGTGTGTGTGTGTGTGTGTGTGTGTGTGTGTGTTCCTTAGTTGTTGCATGAGAACAGGGTGAAATTGGACGGCTCATTAATATTCATTTATATGCATACGCAATAACCCACGCTTATACACAGAGGACTTATGAACCTACACCCACAGTCTCTCTCTCTCACACACACACACACACACACATACACACACACACACACACACACCATAACTCTAAAGTCCACTCAGAAGTACATTATGTTATATTAAAAAATGCCAAAATCCTTTTTGTACAAACTGTTAAAAACATATGATGTCAGAATCTTCCCGAAACTCATCTCCCTGTTCTCCGCCCGCCTGCTGGCATCCAGGAGTTCCATCAGCACTTACGCCACTCTCCATATCATTGTACAATGTCGATATTTTAACATCATTGTGCAAATACACAAGATTCACCATGTGTTTTATGATATTTAAGAGGAGCAGGAATCCGCAACTCGACAAAAGACAGATTCATGAAAAATCATCTGGATGAATGAGAACAGGAAGTGGTGACCATATAAGGAGCATAAACATTAAAATGAGGCAGGAGACATGCAGCATGTGCTAGGAGCTCAAAATTAAATGCCCAGGAAGGTGAACTTTAATATTTTAAAGTTTAAATGAGATAAGATGTGATTTTACTGTTTGATGTAATGGAGAAGATGTGTGAAGGTGGACTTTACTGATGTTTTTAGGATGTCCAGCTGCATCTCAGATACTGAGCTCGCACATTTATGCTAACAGGTTTACAAGATGATGATGATGATGATGATGATGACAGTAAAGATCATGTAAACATGGCTATGGAGTCAGAACTTTTAAACAGATTTGCAGATTCCCTAAAGAGCAGAGAACAGCAGTGACACTGTGTGTTACAGGAGCAGATGTGGTTTAAATCCTTAGTGTAGAAAATTATCAGGCTGCAACAAGTTCCACCAAAAACCCCGAATCCAGCTGGGGGACTGTGTGGCAATTAGGGTGATGATGTCATTTATGGTGATGATGATGATGGAGGAGGAGGAGGAGAAGACTCTCAAATATTAATAAATATATCATGGTTAGTGTTTGTCCCACTCTAAGGTAAGTTTAAGCAAAACTGTGGACCAGAAAGTGGGGCTAACATTAGATCTTACACCAAATGCACAAAATGATCATTTTCCTAGCCAGTAATGTTCAAATGTTAAAAATGTTGACTGATTTTCTGGTTATAATTTTTTTATTTACTTTCCACCTTATTGTTTCAGTATCTTTAAGGTCTACGTGTTCTGTGTAAAAGAGTTTAATAGTTGATGCTTCAATTAAAAAGATTTTTTTTAGAGAACAGTAAGCACCAGGATGTTTCCCCTCTGAGTCTGGTTCCCCTCGGGGTTTCTTCATCATCATGTCTCAGGGAGTCGTTCCCTCAGCACCATCACCTCCAGCACCTCAGCAGGGACACACTTGTGAAGATAGACATCTAGCAAAAGATTTTTTTTATTGTAAGATTTAAAAGTGGTAAATATACTGTACATATAAATATACATGGCTCTTAAAACCCTGAAACAAGGAAACATAAGAGTAATTCTCTCAGCATGAGTTCTAATAACACACAGAAATGCATGTGTGTGTTTGTGTGTGTGTGTTGGTATGCATGTGTGTGTGTGTGTGAGTGTGCCTTTTAACATGAATGAAGGACATCATGACTCAGATAGGGGTGTGTGGCCTGTACTTTAAGGGTGGAGTGTGTATGATGTAGTGATGGTGTTTGAGTCGGATGAAAGAAGAAAAGAAGTGTATTTTTCCTGCATTAACACTGAACTCTGACCCAAAGCACACACTGAATTCCTCACGACGCTGACCTTTAATCCACAAACACACACTAACACACTCACACAAACAGACACACACACAAATACACACACACACACACACACACGCACACACACACACACACACACACATACACAAATACACACACACACACACACATGCACACACACACTTCCACACCAGCCAGGTATTACTAATGAGATGTGTGTGTGTGTGTGTGTGTGTGCGTGTGTGCATGTTTGTGTGTGTGTGTGTGTGTGTGTGTGTGCGTGTGCAGTGGCGGGGTGGCCATCTGGAGCACTGGGAGTTTTCCCGGTGGGTCGCTGGACAATGTGGACCGGCCCAGTCAGTACGTAAATACAGTGAAACCTATGATTACGAGTAACACAGTTTACTTGTTCCGCAAGACCAACAAAGATTTTTAATAAATTTTGACTTGGAAAACGAGCATTGTCTTGGTTTACGAGCACTGAGTATCATGTTTCACGCCTGCGCTTCTTGACTCCGAGCGTCACGTGATCACAACTGAGCCAGTTTTTCTCTCTTTTGGGCTGCGGAATCGTCTCCCCCTCTGGGTCTTAGTGCTCGTCTATTACTGGTATAATCAACATCCATGAACGCGTGTACTGTTAACTATAACACTGTGACCCCGTGTGTGTGTAAAACATATTTTATTTTGTGTTCGGAGGCGCGTGTGTGCAGCGCGTGTATTGTTTATTATAACACACGTGTGTGCGCGTGAGTAAAGCAAAAGATTTTCTTCCTCATCGCAGTGTGTGTGTGTGTGTGTGTGTGTGTGTGTGTGTGTGTGTGTGCGAAACCCCCATTTGCCACCACACACACGCGCACAGAAAATAAGGCAAGAGACACACTCTGCTCTCTGAAGAAACTCTGTCGCTAATCTTTTCAGAGGTGAGGTGCTGGGTCATTTGTTTGTTTGTTTTACTTTACAGCAGTGATTCTGTTAGTTTGCACTCACACGAGTGTCATTAGCGATGTTTATTGCTAATTTCAAATAAAACAGTGTAGCAGGAGAGAGACTTTGATTTATGACCGCTGTTTACGGAAGTGTAGTCCAGTGCGGGAGATGCATTGTGGGTAATGCAGTCCAGTGTGTGTGAACGCGAAGGCGAGATCTAAGTTAGGATATTGAGCCTGAGTTTTGTTCTTCAGTAGTTTTTAGTTGGATTTAAGTGCAGGATCCACCCGAAAGTTTGTACTATAACCTGACAAGCAGAAAATAAAAGAACAGAGGCATTGACCAGTTTGTCCATCTCATCATTACACGAGCATGGATTAACGAGCTGTTACGCTGTCGCGAGCAACATTAAAATAAAGCGGAGAAGCTTTAATAATTTAGAACAGAACAACAGTCTTTCTGTTAATGTGTAATGTGTAAGTTTTAATGTGTAAGATGAGGAGGAGGAGTCAGGAGGGGCTGAAAGCAAGAGTATCCACTTACTCTAGCCTCATACACACACACACACACACAGCACCTGCGTGCACGAAGGGAAACGCTTATCTGCCGGGATTTATTTTTTACTTTTTTGAAAGGTAAAGTGCAGGTTAATTTGATTTATTTTTACTTAATATTTTGTATTAATTATTTTTAGGTATTTATTTTTTGGGGCTGTAGAATAAATAATTTAAGTTTCCCTCATTTCTTATGGGAAAATGAAATTTGGTTTACAAGTGTTTTGGAATACGAGCCCACTTCTGGAATGAATTATGTAAATTATTATGTGTAAACTGTAAGTGCAGCAGGTCAGTGATGATGAACAAGTGCCTGCTGATGATGACCAACACCTCTCCCCTGATCTACCAGAGCCAAGTGAAAGGAATGGCAATCAAACTGAACAGGTAAGCTGGAATAAAATCAGTAGCAGCATTAACTTGTGCTAGTAATTATTATGGTAGTCAATATTAATTTAACATAACATTTCTCAGTCTTATTTAAAATATATAATAATTTATTATTAATTAATATTGACTACCATAATAATTAAAATAAGTAACTAGTTTACCAGTGTGAGATAATGCTGCTGCTTGGCTAAAATGCCATTCTTTTTAAAATATTGTCTTTATAGTTTTAAATGTCGTGTAAGAGCCATATTTCATTTTTTAGGATTCTGTTGTTGTGTTTATTTGAAGTTTATTAGTTAAGCATTCATTTATGATAATCGTAAGTTGTCCTGTGACATCATTCCATAATTGCGTAGTTGCATGTCTATTACGCATGGTAGAAGTTGTTAGGATACGGAAGTTGTGGAGAACACAAGTTTTGACCGTAATCAAAAAAACGTAAAAGATACAGCAAATAAGTTGTTTTAACCATAGTGGATTTATGCAAGAAAACTGTATAAAAAATTTTTTAAAAGTTTTGAACGTTTGACGTTAAAAAAAATAAACGAAAAGACAAAGAATTTATGGACGTCCGAGTCGTGAGTAAGTTCAATAGAAAAGATACGCGTCAGAACTTGTGGAATAACATGCCCGTACATGTCCTTTGTCTTGATGTCCTTTTTCTTTTTTTCTTTGTTTTACTAATATGACCCCATATATGTTCAGTGATACTTCAAATAATATGTTTAAATATAATTGATTTATTGTGTTATATTTTTATACTAGTAACTGGTGTTAAAAATGTATCTCTACAATAATGAGCCAATGTATTATGACGTGGTGCTGCTGTGGGACAGGAAGTCCAGGGAAACTTTTTGGTCCCAGTCCGCCCCTGTGCATGTGTCTCAGCGTGGGTGAGAGTAGGTCTGTACGGTCCGCAGTACTGAGGAGAGAGCAGCTGTCTGACTAAACCCACATTCACACCCAGTCACAGAAGCACTTCTCAAATCCCAAATCCCTTTCTAACCCCTGATCAAGGGCACTACTTAAAACAAGGGGGATTGTACACCCTACATAGTGCACTAGCTTTCCATTTAACACTATTTGGGATTCGACCCCAGAACCCTGAAGTTAACGGAGCTGATACTCTAAAGTGTAATAAGTGTAAATATACAGTAAATCTGGTGAGTTTCTCAGGACTGTCCACCACCTCCATGGTTTATTCTCCTGACCTACAGAGAAGCACCAAGAGTTTAACACCACTCTCACCTCCTGTTCATTACACTAACTCTCGCTCGCTAACTGTCAGTATCCAGTTCTGCAAGTCTGCAATGTGTGGGCGGAGCCAAATAACTGGTTAAATAAAGAAACTAATCATAATCTGGTTATAATAAATGGTGTTTTTGGTTGATGGAACTGTCAAATAAAAGCAATAACACAATCAAGGTACATAAATGCAATTAAAAATAAACAAGTGTCAGTAGAGAATTCTGTAATGCAGAGTAGGATTTAGGTGTGTGTGTGTGTGTGTGTGTGTGTGTGTGTGTGTGGGAGAATCTTACACAGCACATTATGTGTTTTTCTTTCATTAAACTTGATGAGCGACAGGAGTCTGAGTGCTGAGTCTGATATTAAACTCTTCCTTAAAATCCTCCTGTTTGCCAACATATACACGTCATCTCATTACTGTGTGTGTGTGTGTGTGTGTGTGTGTGTGCTTGATGTCATTATGTCACATTTTCATTGCTGGAAACGTTCCTTTCGGAAATGTACTCCAAAGTAGCAACAGATGGAAACCAGCTCACCAACTTCCCCTTGGTTTGATTCCACTCTTATGTCTTCAGGTCTGTTTCAGTACTTTAGTGATGTTTACTGTACGAATTAAGTACACACACACACACACACACACGCACACATAAGATCATCACAAAATAAATCCTTACAATACCAGATAAAGCATTGGTTTGATTCTTCATGTGATTAATTGTGAAGCTCTAATTATCTTAGAAAGCTGAATATTTTCAGAGAGACTGTGTGACGGGAGTTATTATCCTCTGAAGAACCTTTAAGGATTAAGACCCTGGCTGTTTGACCATAAGGGTCGAAGGTCATGAACATAAGCCCATCTCAGGACCCAAGTGAATCTGGTGTGACATCCAAGTGTCTTCATGACTTTGTGTTCCTGCATGGTTCTTCTATATCTCCAGTAACTCTGGGTCTTATGTGTCTACGTAACCCCTTCGATTTAATATTATTTACTGTTTATAATTATATTATCAGCTGTGTGTTTATCGCATGCACCTTCTATGGTTAGGTTTGGGAGCGTTTTGGAGCGTGATCTCGCTGGGGTCTAGTGTTAAAACCTCCTGGGATTCATTTCCTCCTGTTTCTTATCATGTCGTTAAGACTTTTTAAACAAGGACAAGAAATACAGCCGATATTCCAGGAGCTTTCCATCATGAGACTGGTCCATCCTCTCACCCACAATCCTCTCATGCCAGCTTTGGACAAATCACAAATTTCCTTTTCACTCCCTCTCACACTCCAGTGGAGTTGCTGCCTCAGCTGTAGCTCAGTAACTTTATGTGTGTGCTGCGTAATTATGTTAAGACACACTGTATTTAGAAACACACATTTTTATTTATTACAGATTTATTTATTACTTTTTTAATTATGAAACTTTTTAATTATGGAACTAATACTAATACTAATTATGGAAACAAAAGCCTGAGAGTGTTGAAGTTAAACTTACTTGTAGTCATGTTTCTATTATTGAGTCCCACAAACACACACACACACACACACAGTGGCCTGCAAAAGTACACAAAGAGAATACAAAAGTACACACATGAGAACGTTCTGTTCTCACAGTGACGCTGCAACTCAAAATAAACATCATAGAAATGAAAACAAATATATGAAAATAATAATAATAATAATAATAATAATAATAATGCTTTTGAAGTTTTCATCACTCCATATGTTTCAGTCTAGTGAGCAGCAGTCGTAAGTGCAGGTGGTTAAAAGCAACACAAACCCACATCCTACTTTTCATGCTGTCCTTCTATCCATCAGCTCTCTCTAATGTCCCCCTGTTGTCTCCCTAACAGCTCTGTCTCCCCTCTACTCTCTAAACACCCACTCTCCTATACTCACCTCTCTTAGAGTGAATGTTAAATACACTATAGAATCTATAAATCTTCCATTCAGCAGTAGACCATAAAAAATCTAAATCAATTGCTGCATGTAAGCAAAGACCACGTACACCTGTGTAGAGTCTCCTGAGGCCCAATTATTAAGTTTAATATAAAAGCCTGGAAATGGACTTTGCTACTATATAGGCTACACGCATCCACATTGTTGGTTATGTTAAAATATTTGTTAAAACTCAATATATTGTCATACTTTTACACATTTCTTTTGTTTAGTCGCTAATACATTTTCATTAAAGTTGAATTCTTAAGTAAATGTGGTCCATTAGAGAGGATGAATAACTCTCTGAAAAAGTTTTAAAATAAGTTCACAATCTCCATTTTTTGCATGCTTTAAACAGGAAAAAACCCTGAATTAGGGTGTCGGAATTCATGCGTGAAAGGATTAGACAGGTGATAAACCACATGTGGTAACTACACTTCACTGACCCTGATTTGCCACGTAAATTAAAAAGAAGCAAAAGTTAAAAAAAAAATTTAAAAATCTTGAAATTTTACATTTGTAAATGTTTCGGTGAGCATCCTGTGAAGGGTTAACCAGGGCACGGCTGAGTTAAAGTCAGTCTTTAGCTGTGAAATAAAGCAGCTACTACTTCCTAAATAAAAACCCTCGTTAAAGAGAAACAATCTGAAATGAAAAGCAGGAGGGATGTGTACATGATGAAGGAAGAGTAAAGTTAAAGAGGAGAGGACAGAATGTTCTGACTGGGGCGTGGGGTGTACAGAGTTGTTTAAGCGTTTGGACATCACAGTGAGCACTGATCAGGAGACAGAGGTGTACCTGAGCACTGCTTGAGGGGCGGGGCTTCACAAGGAGAATCTCATGGAAGTCTAGTCAAACCTATAAGAGGCAATAACTGGAAGAGAACCTTACAAGAGACCATGCTTCAGTAAGATTATGGCGTGATTTCATGATGAGGTTTCATGCATTTTCCATGAATTCTTACGACCAGAACCCCAAGAGATTAAACATTCAGCATGGGACAACAAGAACTGAGACATGTGGTCCTTAAACCTCATGTACACAAAGGTCACAAAAAGAGTTTCCAAGAGAACATGGAAAGCCCTGACCACAGCTGCAGTCAAATGACACTAAGAAGAGAACCATGAGAAATGTCATCTGTCAGGAGGCATTTACTCAGGGTCAAAGCATCTAATCAGGAAGCTAAATGATCTATAGTGTACAAGTCAAAGGTCAGAACTCAATCCCATTGAGAACCAACCTGGAGAACCTGGAGCACATATCCAATAAGAATGTATTCTTCACTAATCCACTCTTATCCTTTACTATCCTGCTGTTTTGTCTAAGAACATACAACCTATCACACACACACACACACACACACACACACACACACACACACACACACACTTTCCCAGGATGTTTTTTTTTTGTGCTGTTTCACTTCTACAAACTCTAAGTTCTTCATGAGGTCATGTTGAGAGAGAAGATGTAAAGTGAATTATCCTTGTCTCTGGGTCACATGGAAACATCAAGACAAAACACACACACACACACACACACACAAGGCAAGGTGATAGATAGTGTAGTAGAGGCTGGAGAAGGAGGTGATTGTGTTTATCAGCTGTCTCGAGGTCTGCAGCTCCGATACGTCTCTCTGTGACTCCGTGTGTAACTGATGCTGATGCAGCAAACACTACATGCCTGCTGAATGGAAAGTGTGTGTATGTGTGTGTGTGGGTGTGTGTGAGGTCATGTGGTTTCTGGGAGACACGTGTGTAATACCGGCTGGTCTGAGTCTAGACTCCATGCTGAAGTGGAATTAGTGACATTTCCCAGAGAACCCTGAATCAGATCCTGTCTCCTCTTCGGTCTGATTCAGGTTCAGTCAGAACTCTGGGTTCGGCCCGCTGTGACCTCAAACATTCTGACAGTCAGCCGTTAGCATGGCGCTAATCAGAAAGCGCTCAATGTCACGGGAGGAGGATTAGCATTCATCGTTAGTTCTCTAGAGAGCAACACCATGATGTGGTGTACATAGTACATCAGCACACACACCCACACACACACACCTTTACTAACACCTGACACACTCAATTAAAGCTTAAAAACAATCATTTCATCATATTGGTACTTTACGTGTGTGTGTGTGGGGGGGGGGGGGGATCTGGTATTGACCTGGAGATGATGATGATGATTATTATTATTATTATTATTATTATTATGAGTGAATGATGTTTAGAGATCATTTGGATGTAAATGTAAAGCGGATTTCACCCCCACTAACCCCACCCCCCTCCCCCCTGTCCCACCCCCT
>NC_071124.1:167500-175000 GCF_024256425.1 Clarias gariepinus
CACACACACACACACTCATGAATGCGCACACACACACACACACATACACACACACACTGTCGCATGGCTAAATCTCTCCTGCTTCTTCTGAACGCAGCAGTGTGTGTGTGTGTGTGTGTGTGTGTGTGTGTGTGTGTAGGTTGCATTGACTCTCTGCTCTCAGTCTGATTAGAGTCTGCACTTTAATGAGTGTGTTTCTGCTGAAAACCCAGAGAGGTCGAAGGTCAGCGAGAGAGAGCAGGTGTGTGTGTGTGTGTGTGTGTGTGTGTGTGTGTGGATGAAGCCTTTAATCTGAACAGGTTTCTGTGAAACACTAACTGCAGAAAGGTGCTGTGATCACTACACACGCGGTGCATTGTGGGTAATTTATAGGGCAGTGAATTGTCTTGTGTTCAGGACAAAAAGACGCTTTTTCTCTGCTTGATAAACTAGTGCTTGTGTCAGATCTTTGGCTTAGACGTCTCTCTCTCTCCCCCCTGTCTCTCTCTCTCCCCACTGTCTCTGTCTCTCTCTCCCCCCTGTCTCTGTCTCTCCCCCCCTGCCCCCCCCCCTGTCTTACAGTCGCTGTCCTCCCTGCACGGAGAGGAAGAAGCACTGGTTTGTGCAGGATCCTCTCTCCTGCAGGTGCTCCTGTACACTGTCTCAGTCTCAGTGCAGGTCCAGGCAGCTCGAGCTAAACGAGAGAGCCTGCAGGTTTGTTCATCACCTCGCCGCGTGTGTGATGTGACATCCCCGTGTGTGTGTGTGTGTGTGTGTGTGTGTGTGTGTGTGAGATGCAGCGTTGTGTCTCTGTCTGGTTCCTGGGTTTTTTCTGCATGTCGCCTTTTCACTCTGAACGCTTGTGCATGCGCCGGACCTCCACCTCCCTCACACTCATTAACACACAGCCACAGGGCCTGGGTGGGCACGGAGTGTGTGTGTGTGTGTGTGTGTGTGTGTGTGTGTGTGTGTATAGATGAATGGATGGATAGGTGTATGTGTGTGTATGTGTATATGGATGTGTGTGTGTGTGTGTGTGTGTGTGTATGGATGTGTATGGATATGTGTTTAATAGAAATGCAAAGTCCTGGTCCTTCTCTTTTCTCACTCACACACACACATACACACACACACACACACACACACACACACACACACACACACACATTCGTGCTGCTTGCTTCTCATCTAATCATGATCCTGAAACATAATTTATTAATGGCGTCACCATTTAATCAGAAATTAAACCCTGAACACTAGTGCACTACTGCCTGAACTCTTAATATGAGTTATAATAATAATAATAATAATAATAATAATAAGGTGTGTGTTGTTGGATATGAGGCGACTCTACACTCACCCTAGTGCACTACACATGCAGTGGTTTGGGACGCAGCTCTCTAATCCCTACAGTCAGAGATTAGCATCCCTACACTCTCTGTAGTGCACTACTGATGCGGTTTGGAGCTGTACAGGACTCGGGGCCACGCCCTCGTCCACGCCCTCGTCCACGCCCACGTCCACGCCCTCGTGAACACGGTGACTCATGGCTCTGTTTTTTCTCTTTTCCTTTACAGATGTGACAAACCGAGGAGATGACGATAACGACGACGACGCTGGTCTCAGACAAGCACTGAATGAAGGAATCTTTAATCTCGGCACTTTTTTAACATCCTGTGGACCAGACACACTTACACACACTCACACACACACACACACACACACACACACACACACACACACACACACACACACACACACACAGATATGATAAAAACACCAACAGCCCAGCTGTAGGTTTTAATAAATTAATATATGAACACACAGTTCTATACAGAGAGAGAAGACAATGTGTAATGCTGCTACAGAGACGAGGGGACGAGTGTCAGTCCTGCACCATGAGATGGAGACGGACAGAGGACTCACAGAGATGTACTGAACCCTGAGTAGACAGGACTTTACTGGACTGAGAGGCTCTCTGATTGGACGACGAGGAATGCGACTCCATCATCGTGTAAATAATAAAGGGATCTTTACCGTAGACTTCTGTTAATGTGATTCCAGTTTTCGACAAGGACATTTCATCATCATCATCATCATCATCATCAATCATTCATTCATAATGAATAATAATGAATAATAATAATAATAATAATAATAATAATAGACATAATGACAGTCCGAGTCCTCTTTCTAGTCCACTACGTCTAATTTATGAGATAGTTTCAGTATTCTTCAGTGTATTTAAATTGATTTATTTATATTCAGTGTTACGTTCGTGTTGCTGTTGTGTTTTTCGTTGCTATGTGGTTTTGTTCGCATTGGCGCCGCCCATCTTCCGATCAGAAAGAACGATTCCTCGGACATTCCTGACTCGGCCTGAGAGAGGAACCCATGTTTCTCAGTAAAATGCAGATGAATCACGAGGAATGTAAAATGTAACGAGAGCCCGACTTTTCCCAACAAAACCACCGACATTCTTCTATTTGTATTAAAACAGATTTTTTCATGTCCATTCTATTTTCATAATCTATTTATTTGCGTCTTTAAGAAATAAATATTAACACTTTTTTTTGTTTTAGCTTAACATTAAATGCGTATTTATTTTTAAAATTATATTGTTTTTTAATAAACCAAAAAATCTCTTTGCCGTGTTTTTCTGGTTTTCTGTCTAAAAATAATTTGTGTGCGTATGAGTGAGAGTGAGAGAGTGTGTGTGTGTGTGTGTGTAAAGGCTGGTGCAGGGTTTATAATGTCTGTGAATCTCATAACCCGCGGCTCAGTTTAATATAAATTATTAAAACATTATTTCTTCAGTTTCGGACAGTTTGGCTTCTGGACAGAAAGAAATCCCCTTTTGAAAAAAAAGAGAATTCCAAAGTCAATAAAAGATATTGTAATTAAAACACACACACACACACACACACTCATGATATGTGATATATAGAGAGGGAATAAGGAAGTATCCTGCACTGATTGTATCTGAACTTTACTGCAGCTCTGAACGGCTGATTCTGATATAATAATGTAATAAAGTGATTATAAGATGTGGTAACAGCAGCTGCTTTCAGTTTTCCAGTTGTGATGTAAATTATAAACGTAGTTTCAGAAACATGAACCACTTACGCTTTAACTTCAACCACAACTCCCTCAAAGCTCTTAATTCTGCATCAAGTTTAACAGCTTAAAGCTGGAACTGATCAGTAATGAAGTCCTTAGTGCTTAAAGTGTGTGTGTGTGTGTGTAACGATTTGTCTAGGTTTGTCTAATAATCAGACAGCGATCTGGACACGACAGAGGAACAAATCTAATAGATCCGATGTGAATGACTCCAGCGTCCGGGTCACGGCTCCACGCTCGCGCGGTACAGAAACACATTCTTCTCGTTTCCTCAGGGGCACAAATACACAACACACAGCCTCAGACACCGCAGACCGGACAGTATAATCACACACACACACACACACACACTCAGCACGCTTTTATAACAGCTTATTACCAGTCAGAGTCAGACTGATGGCTGAAGGAACGAGGAGTCAGAGAGCGAGCCTGCCACGCCCTGTACAGTTTTATATCAGTCCTGTAGAGACTTAGTGTGTGTGGTGTGTACAGTGTGGTGTGTAGTGTGTGTAATGTGTATAGTGTGTGGTTTGTATAGTGTGTGTGGTGTTTATAGTGTGTGTGGTTTGTAGTGTGTGTAGTGTGTAGTGTATGTAGTGTGTATATTGTGTGTAGTGTGTATAGTGTGTTTAGTGTATGTAGTGTGTAGTGTATGTAGTGTGTGTACTGTGTATATTGTGTGTAGTGTGTGTAGTGTGTATAGTGTGTGTATTGTATGTAGTGTGTAGTGTATGTAGTGTGTGTAGTGTGTGTAGTGTGTATATTGTGTATAGTGTGTGTATAATGTGTATAGTATGTATAGTGTGTGTAGTGTGTATATTGTGTATAGTGTGTGTATAATGTGTATAGTATGTATAGTGTGTGTAGTGTGTATATTGTGTGTAGTGTGTATATTGTGTGTAGTGTGTATAGTGTGTGTATAGTGTGTGTATAATGTGTATAGTGTGTATAGTGTATGTAGTGTGTGTAGTGTGTGTAGTGTGTATAGTGTGTGTAGTGTATGTAGTGTGTAGTGTATGTAGTGTGTATATTGTGTGTAGTGTGTATAGTGTGTATAGTGTGTGTATAGTGTGTGTATAATGTGTATAGTGTGTATAGTGTATGTAGTGTGTGTAGTGTGTGTAGTGTGTATATTGTGTGTAGTGTGTGTAGTGTATGTAGTGTGTATAGTGTGTATAGTGTGTATATTGTGTGTAGTGTGTATAGTGTGTGTAGTGTATGTAGTGTGTATAGTGTGTGTATAGTGTGTGTATAATGTGTATAGTGTGTATAGTGTATGTAGTGTGTATAGTGTGTGTAGTGTGTATAGTGTGTGTAGTGTATGTAGTGTGTAGTGTGTGTAGTGTGTATATAGTGTGTAGTGTGTATAGTGTGTATAGTGTGTGTATAGTGTGTGTATAATGTGTATAGTGTGTATAGTGTATGTAGTGTGTGTAGTGTGTGTAGTGTGTATATTGTGTGTAGTGTGTGTAGTGTATGTAGTGTGTGTAGTGTGTGTAGTGTGTATATTGTGTGTAGTGTGTGTAGTGTGTATAGTGTGTGTAGTGTATGTAGTGTGTAGTGTGTATAGTGTGTGTAGTGTATGTAGTGTGTATAGTGTGTGTAGTGTGTATAGTGTGTATATTGTGTGTAGTGTGTATAGTGTGTGTAGTGTATGTAGTGTGTATAGTGTGTATAGTGTGTGTAGTGTGTATATTGTGTGTAGTGTGTGTAGTGTGTATAGTGTGTGTAGTGTATGTAGTGTGTAGTGTATGTAGTGTGTATATTGTGTGTAGTGTGTATAGTGTGTGTAGTGTATGTAGTGTGTATAGTGTGTGTAGTGTGTGTAGTGTGTATATTGTGTATAGTGTGTGTATAATGTGTATAGTGTGTATAGTGTATGTAGTGTGTATAGTGTGTGTAGTGTGTATATTGTGTATAGTGTGTGTATAATGTGTATAGTGTGTATAGTGTGTGTAGTGTGTATATTGTGTATAAGGTTTGGTGTATGTGTACTGTGTCTAGTGTGTCTAGTGTGTCTAGTGTGTCTAGTGTGTGTAGTGTGTATGACGAACGCAGACGTGACTCTGGCAGACGAGCTGAACACATTCTATGCTCACTTCGGGGCTGCAGCTAAAGACGCTAGCGATGCTAATGCTAGCGGCGTCAACGGCTCCAGACAGGAAGACACTGCCAGCACCAGAAACACATTCATCATCTCCAAACATGACGTAAGAAGAGCCTTCAGGAGAGTGAACACCAGAAAAGCAGCAGGACCATATTCAACCTCTCTTTATCTCAGTCGTTGATCCCCACATGCTTCAAAGAGTTCATCATTGTTCCTGTTCCAAAGAAACCCCATCCTGCTTCCCTCAATGACTATCACCCTGCAGCCCTCACCGCAGTAGGGATGAACTGCTTTGAACGGCTGGTCAAAGACTTTAGTTTGCAAAGACTGCAGTTTGCATACCACCCAAGCCGATCTACAGATGATCCCATCTTTCATCTCTTCCACACATCACTCCCTTACCTGGACACTCGGAAGGGGAATTATGTTAAAATGCTCTTTGTCTCATCACCAAGCTAGAGCACCTGGGACTCAGATTATCTATGTGTCAGTTGATCTCCAACTTCCTAACTAGCAGGCCACAGGCAATAAGGATGGGCGGACATGTCTCAGCCCCCTTACTCTCAGCACAGGAGCCCCTCAGAGTTGTGTTCTGAGCCCCCTGCTGTACTCTTTGTACACTTAGCACTGCGAACTCCACCACCATCGTTAAGTTTGCTGATGACACCGTTGTGGTCGGCCTGATCTCTGACAACGATGAGACGGCCTACCTGGAGGAGGTTGGAAATCTAAAGAAATGGTGCCAGAGGAACAATCTTCTCCTAAACATCAGCAAGACAAAAGAGTTGATAGTGGACTTTAGTTCAAAGCAGGAGAGGAACTACCAGATCCCCATCATCAACAGGAGCCCAGTGGAGAGAGTGGACAGCTTTAGATACCTCGGTGTTCACATCACTCAGGACCTGTCATGGTCCTGTCACATCAACACCGTGGAGAAAAAGGCCCGGCAGCGTCTCCACCACCTCAGACACCTGAGAGACTTTAGACTGCCCTCTAAGGCAGTGTTCCCCAACCCCCGAGCCACGGACCGATACTGGTTCATGGGTCAAATGGTACGGGGCCGCACAATAAATAATTAAATATACCATTTAATGTATTATCTAAGTCTGAACGATATTTTATTTTGAAAAACCTTTTATTTTAAGAAATGACCGTATTTTCTCGGTTACGTCTTGCGCCCCATTACGAGAGCCGCTGCAAAGATTTCTCTCAGAAAAGGAGTCACCGCTGGCATGTTTTAGTGACAAGGAATGGGTCGCGAAACTGGGTTACCAATGTTCTGGAGAGGAGTAGAGCTTGTGAGTATTAGTGGGCACACCAACATGCAGAAGCGTAATCTAACGGTTAATCAATCGTCAGAGATTTTATTTAGAACAAACAGGGAAGGTGAGGTTTAAAGGAGGGAAGGGAAAAGGAAGGATTTTTGATGTGAAGAAAGCGTGAGATCCATTAACATTAATTATCGCCAGCCGGCCCGACCTGGTTACCACGCCCCTTTGCACACCTGCAGAAGGGGGGGGACGCCTACCTAGGGAGCCTGCAGAGTGAGCAAGAAGCAGCAACAGGTTGAGGTGCAGCCCATCACTGGGGCACGCTGTGGCAGAGGTTTTTTAAAGTAACTTAAAAGTAACGTAATTAGTGATCTGATCACTTTTTACGGAAAATAATCAGTAATGTAATAAAATTACAATTTTAAAGCAGTAATAAGTAATTTGGAGTAGATTACGTTTTTGAGTAACTTCCCAATACTGGTCTATAGTGTGTATTTATCCTCTTTGTATTAGATCTTTCTTGTTTTTATTACTGACTCAGTGAAGTTGTCCTGCACCCATTCTGTGGGCCTGAGGCTCATGAACACACGCAGCTCATTGACCCCAAAGACACAGATATCTGTTTGCAGTTTAAGGTGCTTTTATTTATCATTACATTTTAATGCAGTTTATAAAAGCAGGTCTAAGGTGATTTAACCAAACCCATGAAGGTCTGAGTGAACATCAGGACACATCAGCAGGTCTGGCTCACTTTTTATTATTTCTTGCATCTTGGATGTAGGACTTTCCTCAAGGCCGTACAGCACACACACGTGATCTGATGAACAGAATCATGGACAGAAGCTGTACTGAGGAGCAGTGGAGTCTGTGGAGCAGATCACAACAGATCACAACAGATCACACAGTAAAGACTTTAGATCTCAGGTTAATTATCTGAATTACTGGAACAACTGAAACACACACCAAGTTCAGGATAAAAGAATTCATGTTTGATTTCAAACAAACTAATCGCATGATGTCACA
>NC_071124.1:180000-182500 GCF_024256425.1 Clarias gariepinus
GCGGCTGTGTTGTTTCGAACACCCGGTGGAGTTGTTCCACCAGCGCATGAATGGGATCTCACTCACGCATCCTCTGTGTTGTTAAGGTCCGGGCTTCTGTAACAAAGACAAACTTACACCGGATGGTAAGTAAAAGAATAAGTAAGGTTTATGCTGCGTGGTGTGTGTGTCTTATAAGTGTTTGTGTTGACTGACATCATGTGGCGGTGATGAGTATTCCAGAGATGGGGGTGTTGTTATCGGCTAGGTTCGGAGCCTGGCCCGACTGTGACATTATGTCGCAGTAACATTACTGCTGGCATTAGAGGAACGTTGGTCTTTGGTTATATTTGTAAATCAGCACAACGTTGGGTTAGGGTTAGGGTTAGGGTTAACCAACATCGAACAGTGGAACAACACTACTTGTTCTCCCCACCATATGACAATATTTACATTTAAATTTAATGCAAGCAGAAAGAACACCATGTTTTATTATTATTATTGTTTTATGTATATTTGTATTATTATTATTATTATTATTGTTGTTGTTGTTGTTGTTGATTAGAGCAGTCCGCCATCCATTAGGCTGCAAAGTTTGTTTTTTAAAATATACACTTGTACACTAGCATTTTAGACCCTCTCAGGTTTTCTAAAATATTTCTTTCAGTTAAGCATCTGGTCCACAAAAACCCTGACACGCCCATCGCGCTGAAACATGGTTTTAATAACATGGTTTTTACTGTTGTTTTCTTTACGATGTGACTTTATGAGTTAAGTGATCTCGGTTTATGGTTTATTCCGACCACATTTCTTCCACAGGGTTGAGGGTCAGCACTGCCCTTATGGGGTTTGATAAAACGCTGAAGGGTTCAGACATTTCAAATCTCCTTATTTGTTTTCTTTGCTTGATGCAGCCCAGTAAATTAACCCTTCTGAAATGGTTCGATTCTCCTCTCTGTGTGCATGGAGTTTGCATGTTCTCCCTGTGCTTGGTGGGTTTCCTTCAGGTTCTCCGGTTTCCTCCCAAGTCCAAAGACATGCAGATCAGACTGACTGGTGTTCACAAATTGCCCGTAAAGTGTGAATGAGTGTGTGAGTGTATGTGTGTGTGTCCTGTGATGGATTGGCACCCTGTCCAGGGTGTACCACACCTCATGCCCTTAGTCTCCTGGGATAGGCTCCGCCCCCATGACCCTGACCACGCGGTGTAGACGATGAGTGAGTGAGTGAAGTCGTAATTAATAATACAGAAAGGTTCACTCCTGGTTTGTTAATCCGTCTCTCCGGCTGTACGTCTGTCAGGTGACACCAGGATGTGTGTATTTAATATGAATGGAGAGGGGATTAAAACTCTAACCCCCTGACCCCGCCCCTTCCTGTAACCACACCCCTCACTCTAACCCTGACCATTCATAATGTTACATACACATGCGCCTCTGTTTCTTGACAACTAGCAGTGTGTGAAGTTCTTAAATGTTAATCCTGTTTGACAAGGTGCTGAATACTTACACACACACACACACACACACACACAGTAGGTGTGTGTGTAAGAGAGAGTGACTGTACCTGTATTCTGGTGGAGTGTGTGTGATTCTTTGTAAAGGTTAAAACTAAACTCGTGATGAGATTACTGACTGAAACTCACTTAGATCTAGCTCTCACGCTCCCTCACACACACACACACACACACACACACACACGGTGTGTTACAGGTCAGGAGGTTCAATTTAAATCTTTTGGAGGTCTTTCTCTCGTCTCCCCGTCTGTCTGTGTCTCAGTGTGAATTTGAGACGCAGCCCCCTCGCTGACTCCTGATGAATTATGAAGCCATCCAAATCTTCATTTTTTCCCAGCATGCCCTGGGAGAGCAAAGGCCGAGAAAACAGAGGCTTTAATACACTTCGGCTTTTCCCCCTCATTCGTCTCGTCTTACCTTTCTCCATTCCCACGGGTCAGCGCGGGCCTCCTGGGGCTGTACAGCACCGTCACACCGGCTGGGTTACCTCTAATATATCACACACACACACACACACACACACACACACACACACACAGGATCAGGTTAATGAAGTGTACAAATGTGTGTGAGGTGTACACAGGACGGGCCACATCTTTATTTACATAATAAGTCCAGTTACACATTAATCCTCAGCCTTGGTGATTAACATTCAGGATAACTGTGTGTGTGTGTGTGTGTGTGTGTGTGTGTGTGTGTTACGTGGACGTGTGGAATGCAGACATTCACAACAGTTCACACCTATCATGCTGAACGTGATCGTGTGTGTGTGTGTGTGTGTGTGTGTGTGTGTGTGTGTTACACATGACTGCAGCTGGAGCATGGCTCTCACGCAGGTTGATTACGTCAGTGGAGTTTCCAGCTGGGTCAGTGATGCAGGTGATCAGTCGGTACTCCTGGTATACACTCACACGTGATTGTTCTCATACGTGATGCACGTCAGCGTTACTTACACGCCTGCACACTAAGGGCCTCATGTGTATCGTTGTCTTTATTTAGTGTGTG
>NC_071124.1:190000-227500 GCF_024256425.1 Clarias gariepinus
TTCACGTGTCCTTTATGCACGTGCTGGAGACGTGTCTCACAGTTTCACGTGTCCTTTACACAGGCGTGCTGGAGAGGTGCCGCACAGTTTTACGTGTCCTTTATACACAGGCATGCTGGAGAAGTGCTGCATAGTTTCACGTGTCCTTTATACACAGGCGTGCTGGAGACGTGGCGCACAGTTTCACGTGTTTTTTTATAAACAGGCGTGCTGGAGATGTGTCTCACAGTCATGGACAAGAGGTTACTGTGTCATATTGTTATTGCAAACGCCTGCACCTTGCTTAGTTGATTAACCCAGGTATATGTAGCCTGTGTTTGAGGGTCTTTGTCCTGCATCTGTTCTGTTGAGTTTATGGATTTTGGTCACTGTCAGTAGCATGTGTTAGTTAGCATTAGCATTCGCCATGGTTTTAAACATAGTTCATGTAGTCATGTTCATGTTTGTTTTATTTAATTATGATTAAACTGCACTTTAATAAAGAACGATCTGCTCATGCATCCTGCCTCTGGTGACGTTGTGATGTAGCATATGGTTGTTGAAGCGATGTTGTGATAGATGCGCTCCACTCAAAGATAAATGTTTGCTCTGGTATGGTATGTACAGAGTGTTTGAAAGTGTTTATTTCTGATGTTGTGTACAGTCATGTTGGTTCAACTCCATGAGAAGGTCTCATGGGTCAAAATTACTGATCACAAAAGGTTTCAGACAGCAGACCTCTGAGCACAACATCTGGAAATGTGAGCAAATTAGTGGAGCTTTTAATTGTAACTGTTCATTTTATTTTTATTTGTGGAAGAACAGAATCAGTCAAGCAACTCCTGAGACTCCCAGACCACCTGAGACCCCCAGACCTTCTGAGACCCCCAGACCACCTGAGACCCCCAGACCTTCTGAGGCCCCCAGACCTCCTGAGATAGTGTGTGTTATTTTTTCCATCGTTGGTGACTGAGAGCTTATCAGTGTTTCACTGAAGTTTAAAACATACAGTTGTGTTCAAAATAATAGCAGTGTGTTGAAAAAAAGTGAGTAAAGCTCCATATCCATATAATAACTTTTAATTTAAATCACTCAAATGCATTGGACTCCTGCACGTTCTGTTCTGAATCACAACATAAAGAAAAATGTGTTAAATGGATTTTTAGTAAGAAGGTGAAAACAAGGAGTTTGTGATGCACTAATGCATGTGAGTTACACATTGCACAGTTACATCTCAGTGCAACAAAACTCAAATGAGAGTGACTTCCGAAATTGTAGCTAGTTAGCATGTAGCTAATGTGAGACTTTGAGTGTTCGCTCGCCCACTCTGATGAGTTAAATATAACACACCGAGTTACTGATTATAGCTCCACTTCACCTGCTGCAGGGCTTTAACGCACACACACACACACACACACACACACACACACACACACACACACAGGCCAATGTGCAGGTTCAGTAGTCAGTGTGTGAAGTTTATTGACATCAGCAGATGAAACCCTAGGTTCCTTCCTCTGGTGGTGTTCTGCCAGCTGTTAACTGCAGCTGTAGTAACTTCCTGTTTGTTCTCCAGGAGGTGAAGTGCAGCTCAGGTCTTTACAGAACATTCCACTTCTTCACAATGTTATTTCTCATGCTGCTATCACAGAATGCTTCAGGTCCTCATCCATCAGCAGTGTGACGCACCACCCAGTGTGTGTGTGTGTGTGTGTGTGTGTGTGTGTGTGTGTGTGTGTGGTGCGCTCCAACCTTATCCTCTGACCTACACAACCACTGCTGATACAGTGGGATACGGGAGGGAGGGAGGTAGTGTCTCTGCTGACGTTATACCAAAAATATCAATAATATCAGGTGCAGCTCCGAAGTTAACTTCTTCTTGTGTTTAATGAAACCAAGTAGGTGCGTACTGCCACCTGGTGTATCGGAGAGTTAATGCTGGAAATTGGGGGGGGGGGGGTGCAAATGAGCGTGCAAATCAATAGTGCATAAAGTGAAAAGTCTGTCTCTCTCTCTGTCTCTCTCTCTGTGTCTGTCTGTCTGTGTTTCTGTCTTCCTGTCTCTCTCTCTCTCTCTCTCTCTCTGTCTTTCTGTCTGTATATCAGAGGAAACTTGGAATAAAGCTTTACTTAGAGTTAATGGAACGAGACCTCCAGGTCTCCACAGACTTTATCTCGGTGAGATTATTAAAGATATACGTGAATGTAGATGATACCTGGTGTGATGTCACTTGCTAAATTAAAGACTGTTAGAGTTTTGGACAAATATATTAAAAACCTTGTCTGAGGCCGATGTCCAGGATATCAGGCCGTGAACCTTAGCGAGGCGTGGTCATGTCCCAAAAGTGTCAGGATACGAAGTTAGGATGAGGAGGAAGTTATTGATCACAAATAAAAAATTAATAATGACATTAGTGTGTGTGTGTGTGTGTGTGTGTGTGTGTGTGTGTGTGTCTGTGTGAGATCCCTGACTCTGTGTGACGGATCGTCTCCTGTATGAAGCAGAACCGGAGCTGAGCTCAGATATTGTGTAACACTGAGATAAAAATAAATGTGAATCATCTCACACACACACACACACACACACACACACACACACACACACACACACACACACACATACACACACACTACTGACTAACATCAAATAATAAGATTTAAATAAAATAATTCACATTATTAAAAATTATATAATAGTACAATAGTGCAGTTTTGTTTATTAGTTACAGTAGATGTGTGTATCAATACTGTTTACATTACACTGGTGTGTGTGTGTGTGTGTGTGTGTGTGTGTGTGTGTGTGTGTGTGTGAATGTCACTGATCATGAGAACAAGGAAGTGCAGGTTATACTGGTGATGTTATTGTAAAATTAGCACAGTTACAGTTATAACATTGATCACGCCTCCCTGCCACTGTCCACACACACACACACACACACACACACACACACACACACACACACACACACACACACACACCATAAACAATCATGTGGAAAGTTACGTCACATAAAAAAATCAGATCAAATGATTCCCATCATACACACTATAAATACACACGCACACACACACACACACAGGTACACTCATGCACACACACTCACACACACACACACACACGTACCACAGGAGGTACAGGTCTAATCTCAGCACTGGAGTTACAGGTGGTTTGATTTGAGCTTCAGTGGGTTTGAAACACTGCGGAGTGTGTAAGCGGCACCGCGTCCTGTCCTGCTGTCTGGGTCTGTTATCTACTCTGTGTGTGTGTGTGTGTGTGTGTGTGTGTGTGTGTGTGTGTGTGTGTTTAACCTGCACTGAACACACTCTCCTTTAATGTAATAACTCACAGAGGGATCACCCCACTGCTGCGACACATCTGACCTTTAGATGACCTTCTGATGAAAACTCAGCAGTGTGAGTGTGTGTGTGTGTGTGTGTGTGTGTGTGTGTGTGTGTGTGAGAGAGAGAGAGAGAGAGAGAGAGAGAGAGAGGGAAAGAGAGAGAAAGGCCCCCCCCCCCAGCTTTCCCTTTCCCAGGCTGTGTATATCATCAGGCAGAGTTCAGGGTTAAGTTCATCATTGAAATCAGGTCATGGTGATCCAGAACACACACACACACACACACACACACACACACACACACCAGTAGACTGTTACTGCCCAGTGTGAGAATGTGAAACAATCTGACAGGGTGAGACAGGGAGGGTGAGACAGGGAGGGTGAGACAGGGAGGGTGAGACAGGGAGGGTGAGACAGGTTGGGCTAATTATGGTGTCACTCTTTAACCAGGACGTGGGGGAGGAGTCAGGGTTGATTGGGTTGGGGGCTGGGGGCAGTAACGGGTGGTATGATTTGGTGTGTGGGGAGGGGAGGATGGGCATCTGTGAACTGTAACAGGTGGTATGATTTTAGGGGGAGGAGTCTGGGGGCAATAATGTGTGGAATAATTGTAAAGCAGCAGTAATGGGGGTCTGTGAGACATCTGGGGCAGAATAACTGGGGGTATAATCTCTCGGGCGGGGGGGGGGTGGATGAGGGGGCAGAATAACTGGGGGTATAATCTCTCGGGCGGGGGGGTGGGGTGTTGAGGAGGGGTCCAGGGCAGAATAACTAGGGGTATAATCTATCGGGCGGGGGTGGTGAGGGGGGTGAGGGGGGTGAGGGGGGTGGGGGGGGAACAGTAATTTAAGCTTTTCTGCTTCCTCACTTCTCGGGTTCTTCAGTTCTCAGAACTTTTCACGTCTCTTTAGCATCATCTCTTTAGTCTCTCTCTCTCTCTCTCTCTTACACACACACACACACACACACACACACAGAAACACACACTCATTCCTCTTTCTCACCTTTGCACTTTAAGCTCATTAATGAATGGTTGATTTCGGCCCTGACACGTTTTAGATCCATCACATCGCACTTGTTTTGTTATTTACACGTTTTAGCCTTTACGTCTGCACTCGTCTTTCCATCTCCACATGCCAAACACCTGCTGATGGTGTGTGTGTGTGTGTGTGTGTGTGTGTGTGTGTGTGTGTGTGTGTGGCTTATTTTGTCCCCTGCGTCTCTGGAGGACGTTTTGTGTGTCACATGCCTCAGAGCCTCCAGGTGTTTCCATAGTTAGAGGAATGGGAGTTGTGCCGCGTGACCGGGTGTTAAATCACCCCGAGGAGGTTTTCCTTTCTGCCCCTCTCGTCTGCCCACGTCCCTCTGACCCTCACTGACCCTCACTGACCCTGCAGAGTCTCCTACTGGGAGACGGAGACAGAGAATCTGAACCCAAACAGAACTCACTGCCTTTAAAATATTAATAACCTCAGTGCAGGGGGTATTCACATATGTTTGTGTTTAATATGTTAATAATACTGTTATTACACTTTATTACTTTATATTAAATTATATGATGGTTTAAGGGATTTTCTGTATGAGGTCCAGATGAACGTCGAGGTCGTTTTACTGAAGCAGCTTTTATTAAACGGCTACAGGATGACCCGCCGCGTGAGTCGCGCTCCTAAACCTCCTTCCATTAAAACGGATACCTGTGGGAATCAAGTGCACACACACACACACACACACACACACACACACACACATACTGTGATCATCTTCGTCTCCTGCTCACTCCTCTTCATTTGAACTGCTCTGTGGCACAGACCCGTCTCAGTTCCGTCAGTAGTGTAGCAATAAACACGCGTCTCCGACCCACGTGAGGTTCCCGCACGTGTGAGATTAATCATAAATACTTCCAAAGTTCCACTGTGAGTAATCCTGATACTAATACTGGGAACACAGGACAGTGGAGACGTGGAGCCGATCAGGAATATGGAGCTTTAGGATTAGAGAACTTTTCATATAAACATTGAAAGCATTGAGCTTTAGTGTTAAAGAGCTCCATGAATGTACAGCTTTAGGAATGTGGAGCTTTCTGTCCCTCACTCTCCCTGTGGTCATCGGCTCATTTTTCATCGTGTCATGTTTGAACAGCAGGAACTCTTTAAGCTCTTGCAGGCCTTTTGTGTAATAATGGCCCTGGTGCATTGTGGGTGTTCTGTAACCCGATGCTGCTTATGAGAATCACACCACTTACAAAAGCAAATCAGTGCTTCTGTTGACTCACCATGACAAATGGCATCCATTAGGGACGAGCAGTGTTTGCACTGGGCACGGCATGCTAATGCTAATGCTAAACACGGACACCCTGAGTGAACACAATGCATTTGTGTCTCCTTCTGTACACACTGCCATCTGGACGGGAGCAGCCGAGGTTCAGTGTTTAGTGTCAGTAAGAGCAACACGTGAGATAAGAAACGGAATATCCTGTTCACAATCGATGAAGCGCAGCGCTGTTTATTCACAACAATCTGAGAGACGTGCGATCTCTGTCCACAATCGGACTTTACAGAACCTGTTTTAGAGCTCAGGTGAGGGATTTGTGCACAGCATTGATTAGTGGGCGCCGTACACGACAACCTCCGACTGTGATGTCACCACAGAGCAGTTTAATGAATATTCATGAGCACAGGAAGTGACATCACCCATGGTGACAAACAATGTTCGAAAAGTAACACAGATAGCTAATTAAGAACGTAAGACGTTTGTCGAACGACGAGATGTTCCACCTTTCAGGTCCACAGTCTGATTATTAACCCCATTATTACAGCAGCGTTACTAAACTCATCACCTCCTGGGATCATTACAGATATTTAAACTCAGACCAAAGTGTACTGTGTGTTCTGTCCTGAGCACTGAATCGTGTTAGGTGTCCACACTTCCTGAAGTGAAGACTGATGTGTTTAGGATGGATTAGAGCTTCCAGGGGTGGATGGAGCTAATAAACCACAGGAACTCTCTCTTCATTGAGTTTTATAACAACATTTCAGGCTTTTCAGCAGAAGGTACAGCCGGACTAAATCATTTTCTTTACGATCTTTATTGAATAACACGACATTATCATACAGTAATTGGATTAGATCTTATAGTAATAATCATAATAATATCATACAAATACATTTCAAATCTATTATTTAACACAAATCATTATTTTTATTTATTTATAATCATGTGATGTTAATGAGTAAATAATTCAGTGAAATTCTGCAGTAGACAAAGAGTTCGTTTGAAGAAAATAATTCAGAAATCTCTGCTCTCCTGAGATTCTAAAGTTGGAGGTGAGACGCGCACTTTTCCATGTCCCGTGTAACACGACAGTCTCCGTGTCGCTAGCTATAAAAGGCGTCGCTAAATATGCTAACATGCAGTTATGTCTAAAAGTGATCTGTGTGTTTGCGTGGGCTTTATTGCAGGAGAGAGTGAAAGGATGGAAGGAGACAGGAGTGGAGAGACAGTAATGACAGGCTGAGGTCAGAGACGCTGTCATCCACAGCACACACTTCAACAACACCGCCATCGTTAGCTTTCTTCTCCGCTCTGATCACCAATTAGAGAAAAACAGACCTCGTCGTTCTGTCTGAGAAAACGCTGAGTCCTGGCTCATTGTGGTGAGCGTTTATGGCTTCTCTTACGTAAGAGACAATACGGCTGGGAAAGAGCCGAGCGCGCTCCCGCGGTGTCCCGCTCCCGCGGTGTCCCGCTCCAGCAGCTCAGACGAGACTGTGAGCCGTGCGGTTCAACACAGTGCGCTGCCTTTAGACAAACTCTGCTTCAATCACTCCATCTCTTCATGAAATCCACACTGAAATCGATCACAACGTCCTGCTGGAGTGTGTTGCTGTGCACTTTATTTAAACACACAACACACCAAAGCTCTAAAGTACTGATGGGTACTGAAACTCATCCCCTATGATTGGAGGGGTTTTATTAAGATTAAATAGTTTCTCACACATACCTTACAGCACACTGAACTTTTTTTTTTTTTTTTACATATCCCAGTTAGGAAGCTGGGGTCAGAGTGGAGGTCAGAGGGGATACAGCGCCCCCTGAAGTAGCTAGGGTCAAAGGTCTTGCTCAAGGGTCAATTCGGCAGTGCAGGGGCTCGAACCCTAAATGTTCCAATTAGGAACCCAGAGCCTTAATCATTTGAGCCACGATGACCCCATGTTACGCTTCTCTTATGTTTTTTTTATTTGTTCCTGTAAATGTTCTTGTTGAAGAAGAAAAAAAATTCTGATAACGTTATGTCGTCTTAAAGCACACGCCGTCTCTGCACTAATCACTTCTAAGTCCTTCTGAATCGCCTCTGAACCGTCCGCGTCGTTCTGTTCACAGCTAACGCTTAGCCACAAAGCTAACTAGCTTCTAACACAAGGCTGAATCCCAAATCCCTCTTTAACCCCTGATCAAGGGCACTACTTAAAACAAGGGGGATTGTACACCCTACATAGTGCACTAGCTTTCCATTTAACACTATTTGGGATTCGACCCCAGAACCCTGAAGTTAACGGAGCTGATATTCTAAAGTGTAATAAGTGTAAATATACAGTAAATCTGGTGAGTTTCTCAGGACTGTCCACCACCTCCATGGTTTATTCTCCTGACCTACAGAGTAACACTAAGGGTTTAACACCACTCTCACCTCCTGTTCATTACACTAACTCTCGCTCGCTAACTGTCAGTATCCAGTTCTGCAAGTCGGGGGTAGTTAATTCCACAAGGCACGGATTAACTGGTTAAATAAAGAAACTTATAATCTGGTTAAAATAAATGGTGTTTTTGGTTAATGGAACTGTCAAATAAAAGCAATAACACAATCAAGGTCGTGCTGTTGTAATGAATATCAGTGTCATTTTATTTACTTATCGTCGGATTGTAATCAGTAAAAATATTTTAATACACTGACGGAGAATACAGTGTGCATACACACACACACACACGCACACACACACACACACACACACACACACACACAAACACACAGCAGGGCGTCACTTGAGGCCCTGACGTAATGATGTGACCTTAAACACTGTTGTGTCCTCATTTAACCCTGCGACCTGCAGCTGAGTCTCATAGTGTGAACCACACACACACACACACACACACACACACACAATCCATCAGCATTCAGCTGGCAAAGACCTCACACCGTGTCAGGAGACCTCACACACACACACACACACACACACACACACACACACACACAGAAACATTTGCAAATCCCCAAAATGTGTGTGTGTGTGTGTGTGTGTAGGTGTGTGTGTGTGTGTGTGTAAAACCCCTAACTTAATTTACAAACTAATTTTATTCGCCAATCAGATGCCGTGAGCAGGCTGACGGAGGAGTGTGTACATGTACAGCGCCCCCTACTGGACACAGGCACCGCACTCCCTCAGCACAGCTACACTGTAACACACACATTTATAGACCGCAGGCCACGCCCCCTACCTGATGCTCTATAGAGAGAACACCCTACTGTGGTACACACACACACACACACACACACACACACACACACACATACACACACACACACACACACACACACATACGCGTTTTTGTGAAAAACTGGTACCAGTGAAAAATTCATTACATTTGGGAACAAGCCTTTCTAAAGCTGCTAGAGCCATACTGTAAAAGACATTTATGTTGCCAGTGGCCTTGTTATGACAGTCATCTGTTGATATTTTCATTTAAAGAATATTTTTGCACAATGTGATTTTTCACCTACATATGAAGACAATATTATTTTCATCACTTTTCAGGACATGAACACACACACACAGATATGTCTAAATCACACCTACATATTGGGACCATGGTGAATACCAAGCCCTGAAACACACACACACACACTGATGTCCAAATCACACCTACATATTGGGACCATGGTGAATATCAAGCCCTGACCTACACACACACACACACACAGATATGTCTAAATCACACCTACAGTACATATTGGGACCATGGTGAATATCAAGCCCTGACCCACACACACACACACATATGTCTAAATCACACCTACATATTGGGACCATGGTGAATATCAAGTCCTGACCTACACACACACACACACTGATATGTCTAAATCACACCTACATATTGGGACCATGGTGAATATCAAGCCCTGACCTACACACACACACACACAGATATGTCTAAATCACACCTACATATTGGGACCATGGTGAATATCAAGCCCTGACCTACACACACACACACACACACACAGATATGTCTAAATCACACCTACATATTGGGACCATGGTGAATATCAAGCCCTGACCCACACACACACACACACTGATATGTCTAAATCACACCTACATATTGGGACCATGGTGAATACCAAGTCCTGACCCACACACACACACACACTGATATGTCTAAATCACACCTACATATTGGGACCATGGTGAATACTAAGTGCATAAACCTGGTTGGGACAAAGAGAAATAAATATATCAATCCCGGTTTCCAACTTTATGTTTTCTTTGTCTTGAGGTTACACATCAAGGTGTATCATGTTAAAGTGTGGCTTAAAGAGGAGTCTTATGCTGGCTTTCAGTAGTAAATAGGATGGTTTAGAATGAGACATTTGAATGATCCATCTTAGCTCTTTGATTCAGAATGCATGCATTTCAGATGAGTCAAACAAGTTCTCAATCACATACCTCAGGCACGGTCAACTCTAGCGCTGTTTCCATTTAAAATGCTTGCCAACAACATATAATTAAAAGTGGCTGTGGTGCAGAAGTTCTTGCAGCAGAATCTGTTGTGTGATTTGTTTTCTTGTCCTAAGGTCGTATGGGATGCGCAGGGGGCAAATCGTGTGTGCATAATTGTAGCTGGCTAGTCAGAATGGATGAAGTGAGAACATGGGTGTGCCACCAATGGCAGAAGCTCTCTTTCTGCCAAACCATTTTGCCCAGAATCTGCCATACCGCTCACGCTAGAGTCCAGTTTATATTAATGTATATACCACATTAAAGTTTAAAGCAACACCAGCCATCATGTGCCATTTCAGCCCTCACATAATTTTCCCTTCGTTTGTTTGTGGACACCTCAGATGCCAGTGGCAAATATTTAAAAAGAGTTCGGAAATTATCGCACGTAATCATGCACGTTACACGTTACGTTACATAAGTTTATCAAACTCAAAAATGGTTTCAGTAAAAGCCATTACACTAATGCTGTAAAATCTGACAACTTCTATTTATTGTAAAATATATATATATATATATACAGTATATATAGATAGATAGATAGATAGATTGTATATAACTAGATTAGCTACCATGAATGAAAAATTATAAGCAATAAACTTAATGTTAATTCCAACATTTATTATTAAATTCAAATGTTGCATTTGTCAATATTATTTAATTGACTTAAACTAACATTAACAAAGATGAACAAAATATGTTGCTTATGTACATAATATGCAAGTACAGTACTCATTATACTGATTACAATTACATGGGAATAACACGGTACTAACCCTAAACCTACCTAAATGTGTTTGGACTTCCGGGTTGGAGTTCTGAGATGAGAATTCTGTCATTAATTACTCTCCCTTATGTAGTTCAAAACCCGTAAGACCTCCGTTCATCTTCAGAACACAAATGGAGATATTTTAGACAGTCAACACGCTTCACGTTCAAAGCACAAAAAGACCAAAAAACATTGTCAAATAAGTCCATGTGGTCAGTCAGTGGTTCAATCATAATTATATGAAGCTGCGAGAATACTTTTTGTGTGCAAAAAAAAAAAAAAACTAAAATCGTTCTTTGAAGATGAACAGAGGTCTTACGGGTTTGGAACTAAATGAAGGTAAGTAATTAATGACAGAACTTTCATTTTTTAATAAACTAACCCTTTAAAGCCCTCTTTGTTAGTACTGTCATGACACATCAAGCCACAGCCCCGCCATGATCACCTGAGAACTCCCATTCCATTTTCCCAACCACCTCTTATATCTCTCTTCACACACCTGTACACTATCAGTGATCACCTATCATGCCTATTTAAACCACGCTATGACACCACCACGAGTTTTCTACCAGCCCAATTTACCAGCGTTTCTCTCATCATAGTTTTCCAGGATATTGACCTAAATCACACCTACATATTGGGACCATGGTGAATACCAAGTCCTGACCTACACACACACACACACACTGATGTCTAAATCACACCTACATATTGAGACCATGGTGAATACCAAGTCCTGACCTACACACACACACACATAGTTTTCCAGGATATTCACCTTGTTTTGTTTCACCGACTACGTCTTCGCCTCTCGTCCCTTTGGATTCTAACTGTTGATAATTCCCATTACCGACCACTTACATGTTACCGACCACGAGCTTGGATCACGGACTGACTCTCGACTTCTCGGCTTCGACCCTTGCCTGTTTAATGACCACGGTTCATCCGCGCTCCTCATCGAGCTCACGCCGCTCACCCCAACCAGCTCACAACACTTTCCCTTCCCACGCCGGCCCTGCACGCTCCCGCGTCTCTGCAAGGCTCAAGGTCATGCTGGTATACTTCCGGGCTAGCACCTCCATCGTGCCGGCTCTACGCGCTTTCGCATTCCTGCAAGGCAAGCGACACACACACCGGATCTCGCCTGGGTGCGCTTGTGCCGGCGCTCCGTGCTTCCGCATTCCAGCAAGACTTTCCCTGCTCACACCACAGCGCGGAGCTTGACCCATGCCTACTCTTTAAAACCGCTCGGCCGACTCAGTCTGCTACACAAGCGCAGTCACGAACACATACTTATCATTAGTGATCACCTGTTTAAATCTGCGTTTGGATCCATCGCGCCCCCTGCCGTCTCTGACCGAATAAACTGGCCTCTGTCAGAGACGGTAAGGGGGCGCGATGGATCTAACCCTAACCCTAACCTGCCTGTTTAAATCTGCGTCTGGATCCATCCGAAAGCAAAGAGAGAAGAGGAAAGGCAAGAGTTTAGGAGTGATAGTAGGGACTTTGAATGTTGGGACCATAACAGGGAAGGGAAGAGAGTTAGTTGATATGATGCAGAGAAGGAAGGTGGATATACTGTGTGTCCAGGAGACCAAGTGGAAAGGTAGCAAAGCTAGAAGCTTAGGATCAGGGTTCAAATTGTTTTACCATGGTGTGGATAGGAAAAGAAATGGAGTAGGAGTTATTCTAAAAGAGGAGTTTGTAAGGAATGTTCTAGAGGTGAAGAGAGTATCAGATAGGGTGATGAGTCTGAAGCTGGAAATTGAAGGGATAATGTTCAATGTTGTTAGTGGTTATGCCCCACAGGTAGGATGTGAGTTAAAAGAGAAGGAGAAATTCTGGAGTGAGTTAGATGAAGTGAAGCAGAGCATCCCCAAAGGTGAAAGAGTGGTGATCGGTGCAGACTTCAATGGACATGTTGGGAAAGGGAACAGAGGTGATGAAAATGTGATGGGCAGGTTTGGTCTTCAGGACAGGAATGTAGAAGGACAGATGGTGGTGGACTTTGCAAAGAGGATGGAAATGGCAGTAGTAAATACTTTCTTCCAGAAGAGGCAGGAACATAGGGTGACTTAAGAGTGGAGGCAGAAGCACTCAGATCGACTACATCTTGTGTCGACGTTGTAACCTGAAAGAGATCAGTGACTGCAAAGTGTTGGTAGGGGAGAGTGTAGCCAGACAACACAAAATGGTCATGTGTAAAATAACCCTGGTGGTGAGGAAGGCGAAGAGGACAAAGGCAGAGCAGAGGACAAATATTAGTAAGAGTGAGGTGAGAAGGGCGTTGAAGAGGATGAAGAGTGGAAAGGCTGTTGGTCCTGATGACATACCTGTGGAGGTATGAAAGTGCTTAGGAGAGGTGGCAGTAGAGTTTTTGACAAGTTTGTTTAACAAGATCTTGGAGAGTGAGAGGATTCCAGAGGAATGGAGGAGAAGTGTATTGGTGCCAATTTTTAAGAACAAGGGAGATGAGCAAAGCTGTGGCAATTATAGAGGTATAAAGCTAATGAGCCAGACAATGAAGCTGTGGGAAAGAGTAGTGGAAGCTAGGTTAAGGGCAGAGGTGAGCATTTGTGAGCAGCAATATGGTTTTATGCCTAGAAAGAGTACATCAGATGCAGTATTTGCTTTGAGGATGCTGGCGGAGAAGTACAGAGAAGGTAACAGGGAGTTGCATTGTGTCTTTTTAGATTTAGAGAAAGCGTATGACAGGGTGCCAAGAGAGGAGCTGTGGTATTGTATGAGAAGGTATGGAGTGGCAGAGAAGTATGTTAGAGTGGTGCAGGACATGTATGAGAGCTGTAAGACAGTGGTAAGATGTGCTGTAGGTGTGACAGAAGAGTTCAAGGTGGAGGTGGGTCTGCATCAAGGATCAGCTCTAAGCCCCTTTTTGTTTGCTCTGGTGATGGACAGGATGACAGATTAGGTAAGACAGGAGTCTCCATGGACTATGATGTTTGCAGATGACATTGTGCTCTGTAGCGAGAGCAGGGAACAGGTGGAGGAAAATTTGGAGAGGGGGAGGTATGTTCTGGAAAGCAGAGGAATGAAGGTTAGCCGCAGCAAGACGGAATACATGTGTGTAAATGAGAGGGACCCAGGAGGATCGGTGTGGCTACAGGGAGCAGAGGTAAAGAAGGTGCAGGATTTTAAGTACTTAGGGTCAACGGTCCAGAGCAACGGAGAGTGTTCAAAGGAGGTGAAGAGGCGGGTACAGGCAGGTTGGAATGGGTGGAGAAAAGTGTCAGGTGTGTTGTGCGATAAAAGAGTATCAGCGAGAATGAAAGGAAAGGTGTACAGGACAGTGGTGAGACCAGCAATGCTCTACGGCTTAGAGACAGTGGCGCTGAAGAAAAGACAGGAGGCAGAGTTGGAGGTAGCAGAGCTGAAGATGTTGAGGTTCTCTTTGGGAGTGACAAGGATGGATAGGATCAAGAATGAGTTTATTAGAGGGACAACCCACGTTAGATGTTTTGGAGATAAAGTCAGAGAGGCCAGATTGAGGTGGTTTGGACATGTTCAAAGGAGAGATTGTGAATATATCGGTAGAAGGATGCTGAGGTTGGAACTGCCAGGCAGGAGGTCTAGAGGAAGACCAAAGAGGAGATTTATGGATGCAGTGAGTGAAGACATGAAGTTAGTTGGTGTGCGAGAAGAGGATGCAGAGGATAGGGTTAGATGGAGGCAAATGATTCGCTGTGGCGACCCCTGAAAGGGAACAGCCGAAAGACAAAGAAGAGTGTCAGAGACGGTAGGGGGCGCGATGCATTCAACCCTAACCCTAACCCGCCTGTTTAAATCTGCGTCTGGATCCATCGCGCCCCCTGCCGTCTCTGACAGAATAAACTGGCCTTTGTCAGAGACAGTAGGGGGCGCGATGGATTCAACCCTAACCCTAACCCACCTGATTAAATCTGTGGCAGACTAAGTCGGCCAAGTGGTTTTAAAGAGTAGGCGTAGGTCAAGCGCTGCGTTGATGTGAGCAGGTAAAGTCTTGCTGGAATGCGGAAGCACGGAGCGCCGGTACAAGCGCACCGAGGCGAGAGCCGGTGTGTGTGACGCTTGCCTTGCAGGATTGCGGAAGCGCGTAGAGCTGGCACAATGGAGGTGCGAGCCCGGAAGTATACCGGCAGGAACTTGAGCCTTGCAGAGATGCAGAAGCGTGCAGGGCCGGCATGGGAAGGGAAAGCGCTGTGAACTGGTTGGGGTGAGCGGCGTGAGCTCGATGAGGAGCGCGGATGAACCGTGGTCATTAAACAGGCAAGGGTCGAAGCCGAGAAGTCGAGAGTCAGTCCGTGATCCAAGCTCGTGGTCGGTAACAGGTAAGTGGTCGGTAATGGGAATTATCAACAGTTAGAATCAAAAGGGACGAGAGGCGAAGACGTAGTCGGTGAAACAAAACAAGGTGAATATCCTGGATAACTATGATAAGAGAAACGCTGGTAAATTGGGCTGGTAGAAAACTCAATAAACTGGCGACGTGGTGGTGTCATAGCGTGGTTTAAATAGGCATGATAGGTGATCACTGATAGTGTACAGGTGTGTGGAGAGCGGAGAGAGATATAAGAGGTGGTTGGGAAAATGGAATGGGAGTTCTCAGGTGATCATGGCGGGGCTGTGGCTTGACGAGTCGTGACAATTACACTCAAAATGAGCAACACTACACACAACTTAACAGGTCTAAAATATAAATACATATGTTGAGTTGTTTAACATGTTTCATACAGGGAGATATCATATCCAGCTGAACAAACCCTTTAACTCAACATATAACAGCATATAAATTTTAACGTATGTAACATATGTAACAGCAAACAGTTTAAATGTAAAGAAACCCTTACTGACTTTGTTGTCTTTTCAACGCAGTAATTCTGTTATTGACATAAAATTTAATAGCAGACCAGTCTCGTTTTCCCAGTGCCAGAGGTTCAGCCAAAAGGCATGAGACACAGTCGGCCTTCCCGGGCACTCGACAGGTGCGTATGTAGTTCATCATATGCTTCTCGACAGCTGCAACCTCGTCTTCTGACCACTTCTGTTTCACACTGATTTTTGTGCCTAAAAACAAACAAAGATTAAATTAAATGTAATTCTTAAAATACAAAGCAAATCAAAAAGAGAACAAAGACCCATAAAGTATTGTTACATACCAATGCTATATAGTAACACTGTTTTTTATAGAGTACCATGTCTCAAAAGGGCTCTAGACACTGTGTGTATACAGTATATATATATATATAAATGTAATGCATCTATAGCAAGCAAATTCAACAACAACTTCAACTATACACACATTGATGTCTAGATCATAATGTGTAATTAAAAATGTAAAAATACATTAAAGATTCACTGATACTACATAAGGCACAGTGTAGTGGTTAGCACTGTCCCCTTGCACCTCCAGGGTCCAGGTTCAATTCCCAGTCAGGCTTGATCCCTGCCTCCGTGTGCAGATTAGGTTGATTGGCGTTCCCAAATTGCCCATAGTGTGTGAATGAGTGTGTAAGTGAGTGTGTGTGTGCCCTGCGATGTAATGACACCCTGTCTAGGGTGTACGTCTCTAGCCCTAAGCTTCTTGAGATAGGCTCCAGGCCACCCGCAACCCCGAATACAGGATAAAGTGGTATAGACAATGAATGAGTGAGTGATCCTACATCCCAAAATAACAACATCCAAAAAACTAAAGTGTACATCACATTTTAAAGGAAGCTAAATGATTCAGAGTTTTAAATTAGAGGTTTCTGCTAGTTCCTGTTCTTCATATTACAAATCAGACAAGCCATGGTGAATACCAAGTCCTAAACTACACACACACACACACTTATGTCTAAATCATACCTACATATTGGGACCATGGTGAAAAGTGAATCCTAAAATAATCTCCTAATAAAACATGGCTACCTACCTTGTTTCCGATGAGCATTGTCTACCATGGACCGGGGTTTAGTCCTACCCACACATGCTTTCTGGGAGCCTATGATGAAACATTTCAATAATAATTTGTTTAAGTCTTTACCTAAATATTAAGAACATGCCAATGCTTTACTTACAGGTCCTTCTCAAAAAATTAACATATTGTGATAAAGTTCATTATTTTCTGTAATGTACTGATAAACATTAGACTTTCATATATTTTAGATTCATTACACACAACTGAAGTAGTTTAAGCCTTTTAATTATTTTAATATTGATGATTTTGGCATACAGCTCATGAAAACCCAAAATTCCTATCTCAAAAAATTAGCATATCATAAAAAGCTTCTCTAAACGAGCTATTAACCTAATCATCTGAATCAACTAATTAACTCTAAACACCTGCAAAAGATTCCTGAGGCTTTTAAAAACTCCCAGCCTGGTTCATTACTCAAAACCGCAATCATGAGTAAGACTGCCGACCTGACTGCTGTCCAGAAGGCCATCATTGACACCCTCAAGCAAGAGGGTAAGACACAGAAAGAAATTTCTGAACGAATAGGCTGTTCCCAGAGTGCTGTATCAAGGCACCTCAGTGGGAAGTCCGTAGGAAGGAAAAAGTGTGGCAGAAAACGCTGCACAACGAGAAGAGGTGACCGGACCCTGAGGAAGATTGTGGAGAAGGACCGATTCCAGACCTTGGGGGACCTGCGGAAGCAGTGGACTGAGTCTGGAGTAGAAACATCTAGAGCCACCGTGTACAGGCGTGTGCAGGAAATGGGCTACAGGTGCCGCATTCCCCAGGTCAAGCCACTTTTAAACCAGAAACAGCGGCAGATGCGCCTGACCTGGGCTACAGAGAAGCAGCACTGGACTGTTGCTCAGTGGTCCAATGTACTTTTTTCGGATGAAAGCAACTTTTGCATGTCATTCGGAAATCAAGGTGCCAGAGTCTGGAGGAAGACTGGGGAGAGGGAAATGCCAAAATGCCTGAAGTCCAGTGTCAGGTACCCACAGTCAGTGATGGTCTGGGGTGCCATGTCAGCTGCTGGTGTTGGTCCACTGTGTTTTATCAAGGGCAGGGTCAATGCAGCTAGCTATCAGGAGATTTTGGAGCACTTCATGCTTCCATCTGCTGAAAAGCTTTATGGAGATGAAGATTTCATTTTTCAGCACGACCTGGCACCTGCTCACAGTGCCAAAACCACTGGTAAATGGTTTACTGACCATGGTATTACTGTGCTCAATTGGCCTGCCAACTCTCCTGACCTGAACCCCATAGAGAATCTGTGGGATATTGTGAAGAGAAAGTTAAAAGACATAAGACCCAACACTCTGGATGATCTTAAGGCCGCTATCGAAGCATCCTGGGCCTCCATAACACCTCAGCAGTGCCACAGGCTGATTGCCTCCATGCCACGCCGCATTGAAGCAGTCATTTCTGCAAAAGGATTCCCGACCAAGTATAGTGCATAACTAAACATAATTATTTGAAGGTTGACTTTTTTGTATTTAAAACACTTTTCTTTTATTGGTCGGATGAAATATGCTAATTTTTTGAGATAGGAATTTGGGGTTTTCATGAGCTGTATGTCAAAATCATCAATATTAAAACAATTAAAAGGCTTGAACTACTTCAGTTGTGTGTAATGAATCTGAAATATATGAAAGCCTAATGTTTATCAATACATTACAGAAAATAATGAACTTTATCACAATATGCTAATTTTTTTAAAAGGACCTGTATATGACTTTGCAAGCTATGTTAAATATCATAATATTGCAAGAAGCAGATTCCTCACAAGATATCTGTGGGGAGAACATAGCACTAAATGCCACTAAGACAAACATTAAGCATATGAATACTGAATGGCATTTTGATGCCCCACCAACAAAAAATAATAGCGCCTACCTCAGATTCATCATTCTGTGTGTAACCAGTCACCCCGCTTTCAGTTTCACGTGTGGTTGTTAGCAGCTGTTCATAGCGTTGAGCACATTTATCATGATGTTCTCTTAGTCTGTTTAACCGAGAAACAAACCTGTGTACCTGTGGTTTAGAAATAGGTAGTTAAGAATTAGAAGCATGTTAAAAAAAATACAATTATTATTTTAAAATTATTTTTATTAAAATAATTTGATTATTTACATGATTGGAGCTTGGTTAATGGAACACATGGCATTACCTGTTCAGTTGGCTTGGTAGGAGGGCGTGTCTCTTCCTCTGAGGGCGGGGTCTCATCACTGTGAGGGACTGCTCGGTTTATCTGTAAAGAGAGAACAGCAGCTCCTGTGAGGAACACACTATATTAACGTCATAGTGGAGAAACATCAGGACATCCACACACACACACACACGGCACGTTTCACACCACACCAATGTGAATACAGTGGACAGGCTCTCATCACACACACACAATCGAGGAATCCTCAAACAATGTCACAAGTAAAAATCAGGACAAACTATGGAATGTGAACATTATGTGATATAGTAATTAAAAACCTGACACTTTGGTAAAGAGAGGAAGGAAAGAAGAAGAGAATTCACTTAGTAAAGTGAACACTACAATCAGGGCTTGGATTTAAGTGTTTTTTTTTACTTACTTGGGTCTCATGGGGGATTTAAGGAAATCTTAGGGGGGGGGGGGTTGGGGCGATTTTAACACATCCGACTACATCACTCACCTGAGAATGGTTCTCCATCATGTCAGAAGCTGTGAGTGCAGGGTCACTGTTGCAGTCGGTGCATTGGTCACTCTTTGAAGGCCTGGATTCAGATACAATACTCCCGATCTGATTAAATAAGACCACACACACACATTAGATCAGGGCAAAAAAACAACCAGAAACAAAGATAATCAACAGCAAATGGATCTGTAACTCTCTTTACAAGTCACCATTGTAGCGTGTGTGAAAGCATGTAAAACACACTCCATCAGATCCCACAGCACTCCTAATTACAACAAACACACTATATTCATTTCATAGCGGAGAAACATCAGGACATCCACACACACACACACACACGGCACGTTTCACACCACATCAATATGAGTACAGTGGACAGGCTCTCATCACACACACACTCGAGGAATCCTCAAACGTCATCACAGTTAAAAATCAGGACAGTCTTATTTTGTTAAAAATAAATCTATTAACCTATACTGAAATACAGTGGTGTGAAAAAGTCTCTGCCCCCTCACAGATTTTTTTTCTTTCATGTTTGTCACACTTTAATGTTTGCGATCGTCAAACAAATTGAAATATTAGTCAAAGATAACACAAGTAAACACATTGTGCAGTTTTTAAATGAAGGTTTCTATTATCAGGGGGAAAATAAGATCCAAAACTACATAGCCCTGTGTAAAATAGTGTTTGCCCCCCCCCCCTCCCCCCCGTTAAAACATACGTTAACTCTGGTTTATCACAACCGAGTTCAATTTCTCTAGCCACCCCCAGGCCTGATTAGTGCCACACCTGTTCACAATCTAGAAATCACTTAAATAGGACCTGCCAGACAAACTGAAGTAGACCAAAAGATCATCAAAAGCTAGACATCATGCAGAGATCCAAAGAAGTTAAAAAACAAATGAGAACAAAAGTAATTGAGATCTATCAGTCTGGAAAAGGTGCTAAAGCCATTTCTAAAGCTTTGGGTCTCCAGCGAACCACAGTGAAAGCCATTATCCACAAATGGCAAAAACATGGAACAGTGGTGAACCTTCCCAGTAGTGGCCGGCCGACCAAAATTACCCCAAGAGCGCAGAGACAACTCATCCGAGAGGCCACAAAAGACCCCAGGACAACATCTAAAGAACTGCAGGCCTCACTTGTCTCAGTTAAGGTGAGTGTTCACGACTCCACCATAAGAAACAGACTGGAGGCAAAAATGGTTTGGATTGCAGAGTTCCAAGACGAAAACCACCACTGAGCAAAAAAAACATGAAGGCTCGTCTCAGTTTTACCAGAAAACATCTTGATGATCCCCAAGAATTTTGGGAAAATACTCTGTGGACTGATGAGACAAAAGTTGAACTTTTTGGAAGGTGTGTGTCCCATTGTGTGTGGCAGAAATGTAACACTGCGTTTCAGAAAAAGAACATCATACCAACAGTGAAATATGGTGGTGGTAGTGTGATGGTCTGGGGCTGTTTCGCTGTTTCAGGACCTGGAAGACTTGCTGTGATAAATGGACCGTGAATTCTGCGGTGTACCAAAATATCCTGAAGGAGAATGTCCGGCCATCTGTTTGTGACCTTAAGCTAAAGCCAACTTGGGTTCTGCAGCAGGACAATGACCCAAAACACACCAGCAAGTCCACTTCTGAATGGCTGAAGAAAAACAAAATGAAGACTTTGGAGTGTCCTAGTCAAAGTCCTGACCTGAATCCAACTGAGATGCTGTGGCATGACCTTAAAAAGGCGGTTCATGCTCGAAAACCTCCAGTGTAGCTGAATTACAACAATTCTGCAAAGATGAGTGGACCAATGTTCCTCCACAGCGCTGTAACAGACTCGTTGCAAGTTATCAAAAACACTTGACTGCAGTTGTTGCTGTTAAGGGTAGCCCAACCAGTTATTAGGTTTAGGGGGCAAACACTTTTTCACATAGGGCTATGTAGTTTTGGATTTTGCTTTCCCTTAATTATAAAATTAACATCAGCTATTATAGCTGAACTGCCTCCCACCCTACACACTGTATAAATGCAGATCATTTACTGCTTTTTGTTTCACCCAAATGAGGATGGGTTCCCTGTTGAGTCTGGTTCCTCTCAAGGTTTCTTCCTCTTACCATCTCAGGGAGTTTTTCCTTGCCACTGTCGCCCTCGGCTTGCTCACCAGGGACAAACTGACCATTTTGATTCATACAAATTCACATTTCATACAAACCTAAATAATTCTTTTGACTATGTAAAGCTGCTTTGCGGCAATGAAAATTGCTAAAAGCGCTATACAAATAAAATTGAATTGAATTGAATAAAAACCTTCATGACGTGTTTACTTGTGTTATCTTTGACTAATATTTAATTCTGTTTGATGATCTGAAACATTTAAGTGTGATAAACATGCACAACAATTAGAAAGCAGTAAGGGGGCAAATACTTTTTCACACACGGTAGATTACACTTGAAATCTACTGAGGGTCTAAATGGATCTATACGTCCGTTGCGTCTTATCAGAAGATCAAGAGGTTGATTTAAACCAAGAATATTTACCTGTTCAGGTGGCTTGGTAGGAGGGCGTGTCTCTTCCTCTGAGTGCGGAGTCTCTTCCTCTGAGGGCGGGGTCTCATCACTGTGAGGGACTGCTCGGTTTATCTGTAAAGAGAGAACAGCAGCTCCTGTGAGGAACACACTATATTAACGTCATAGTGGAGAAACATCAGGACATCCACACACACACACACACGGCACGTTTCACACCACATCAATGTGAGTACAGTGGACAGGCTCTCATCACACACACACTCGAGGAATCCTCAAACGTCATCACAGTTAAAAATCAGGACAAACTATGGAATGTGAACATTATGTGATATAGTAATTAGAAACCTGACACTTTGGAAAAGAGAGGAAGGAAAGAAGAAGAGAATTCACTTAGTAAAGTGAACACTACAATCAGGGCTTGGATTTAAGTGTTTTTTTTTAACTGGGGGAAAATTCCCCTCTTACTTGAGGGATTTAAGGATTCTGGGGGAGGGGAAGCGATTTTAACACATCCGACTACATCACTCACCTGAGAATGGTTCTCCATCATGTCAGAAGCTGTGAGTGCAGGGTCACTGTTGCAGTCGGTGCATTGGTCACTCTTTGAAGGCCTGGATTCAGATACAATACTCCCGATCTGATTAAATAAGACCACACACACACATTAGATCAGGGCAAAAAAACAACCAGAAACAAAGATAATCAACAGCAAATGGATCTGTAACTCTCTTTACAAGTCACCATTGTAGCGTGTGTGAAAGCATGTAAAACACACTCCATCAGATCCCACAGCACTCCTAATTACAACAAACACACTATATTCATTTCATAGCGGAGAAACATCAGGACATCCACACACACACACACACACGGCACGTTTCACACCACATCAATATGAGTACAGTGGACAGGCTCTCATCACACACACACTCGAGGAATCCTCAAACGTCATCACAGTTAAAAATCAGGACAGTCTTATTTTGTTAAAAATAAATCTATTAACCTATACTGAAATAGATTACATTTGAAATCTACTGGATCAATACGCCCGTTGTGCCTTATCAGAAGATCAAGAGCTTGGCTTAAACCAATGATATTTACTTGTTCAGTTGGCTTCTTGCTCATTTTGGTATCTTCCTCTGTGTTCTCATTCCTGCGAGGGACTGATCGGTTCATCTGTAAAGAGAGAACCTGCTCTGAAAATTGGAAGGCCATTTCAACAAAGAAAAAATTGGAATATGTAACGCTGTGTCAATACTCCATCATTAATATTTAATAGACAGACCAGAAACCAATTAAGTTGTTCTTTTCTGGTCACTAGGTATCACAACACAGAACAACTAACACAACTCAACAATACCAACCCAAATTAAATAGAGCCCTAATTACCAGAGTACGCCATGGCCAGTTTGAATCTCCATAATTGTACGAAATTTCTTCTCCTGGAGCTATGTCCTTAATTGAAAACAAGCACAAATGTGGTTTGCCTTCAACACCTATTATTTTCATTTTACAATTAGGAGTTTTGTATTCATCATTCACTAGTCTGCCAAGTGAACCATCTTCTTTTGAGGCATCAATGCTAAAATTGGATAGAGGAAAAAACATTACATTTCTTTCAAATAAGTAATTTTAAAAAAGTCAGTCAAAATGATTCCCAAAACTTACCACCATTGTCTTCCATTCCAATCAAAATCAAATAAAAAGGTATTTTCTGTTTCGCTGTATCTATTCTGTCTTGTCCGGCTCTCCTCTTTGGAAAGTAACTCTCCACGATATTCAAGAATGAAGCATCCTCTGTCGATAGACATGCTAGCAAACACACCTCTACCTAAGGGAGATAGAGATAGAGACGTCACAGTATTAAGTGTCTCTGTAGGCATTAAGTGGTTCTTTATTCAAATAACCCGGCCTTTTAAAGGACATGCACACATTAATTACAGGACTTCTCCCAACATCTGGTCGGTTTAAACCTATGTGAAAGGCTGTGTGCGGTTGCACAGCCCACCACAGAAACTCTACTAACAAACATGAATCATCTTACTGTAGAAACACTTGTACTTAATGGAATTAAATTATTGAATGTATTTAGGATTGGGTATTATAAGAAATGTCGGGTTCCAATTCTGGCTAATGACTCCTGGTTCCAACTGCATAATTTAATTAAAAAAATAAAAATAATAAAAGAAATATAAAAAAATTATTCTTTAACATTCTGGACATCTGAAATGTAAAGTTATTTGATATTTTCAGTCACTTTATCATTTATTTCTGTTGAAGTCGTCCTGAAACTCTCCTACTTGGTGATGTGGATGTTCTGGGAGGAGTCCTCAAACACACAAAGACACTAAACGATTGTGTGTTTGACTGAAGTCAGTACTTGTACAGTCGCCTACGCAGGATATCATCTTTTCACATTTGTTACATTTTGGACTCATTTCTGAAAGGACAATGATTAATCCTAACTCTTTGACCTGTTAGAGGTCAGCAGCGCGAGTGCTTTCTGTGTCAGGTGACCAGTGTGGGAATCTGGTTGTGTGAGCGTCACTGTGAACAGTGGCTTTACTTAATAGATATTCATGAGGTAATCAGCATCCGCTCCCAGCACTGTACGCATGCAAACTGCTTTTACAACAGAAAGCTGAAAGTGTTCCAGTCCCTTTTACAAAACAGGACCAGTTCTGAATATGTTCGATTCCCAACTCTAAATGCACTACAGCTTTAAAGTACTTACACTTGCACTCTATGTACGATTCCCCATCTGCTCCAGTATCTTCCTGTGGAATGGGATGGATGAAGCAGTGGAATTCTCATACTAACCTTTATGGGTGTTGATGAACCTCTCCTCCAGGCATGGTTTGTCTCTGCCAGACAGAATGTGTGTAGTGGCATCCTTCACCGGACGAACTCTCTTCCGCTTGGACATTGTCTGCAGATATTTAAATTCTGTAAAGGATAGTAAAAAGGCAAATAATTAAAAGTGCAGTGATTAATATTACAATGTTAAATTTATATTCAGCACATTGTTTATTGTGTCTAATCAACTTTACACCTGCCAACTTAGGCCATGCTTCCTAATAACACACAAAGCATGTATTTTTAAATAATATTAACAATAAAATAGACAAAAAAACACATATTAATCAAATCTTGGTAGAGTTAGTGAGTCTGAAATGCGCACGCGGTTGTTCTGACGTCGTCTCTATCCAATCCTCTGCAGCACGCGAGCATTAGGCCACGCGCGGCAAAATGGCGCACAAGTTTTTTTTTTTTTTTTTTTTGGGCCTATTTTTATAAATATGCTTTTATATTCAGTGGCATAAAATGTCCTAAAATGACAGTAATAATGTTTCACGCAATTATTGAGCTATGGCACAACAGAAAGTAGCAACACGCAGTAATTTACAGCCCTGTAGGTATAGCTATTAATAATTAGTTTAATTGGCCAACGTTTCACAATATAAAAAGATGACAGTTTATAAAATAAGACAGTAAACTTACCTTTTTTGTTGTTGACAATCTGTCCTCCTGTGTGGGATAACCGGGCTTCGTCGCGCCAAAAATGTGTTCTGATATTTCGATGAGCGTCTCGACCCGAGTCTGACGTCACGAGCTGCGCAGTGTTAATTACGGCTCGCTCATCTTTTTTATTCTTATTCTTTTAGGGGAGTTATTACATATTAACTCACGGAAACGTGATAAAAATGTGGTGGCAGCGATATCCATGTATGTATGAATATGTAGACCCATGTACAGTATGAACCCCTAACCCTAATAAAACCAGGACTATTTGATATCAGTGTTTCCACCAGAAGGTATATTTTAGAGCCCTGGATCTGAGATGGTTCCTGTTACTGTAGGTGTTAAATAGACATTTATAAACCAAATAATAATATAATCATCATCATCATAATAATAATAATAATAATAATAATAATAATAATTGATATTATTATTATTAAACAAACGACTTAAAATATTATGCTACAACACAATAAGTTAATGGAATAAAAATACTGAGGATGGATTTTTTTTTTGTCAGGCTAAATATGACTACATGTGCACTCTATGGGAATTTTATTGGAAGGCAGAGCTGCACTGGGACACGGTTTCAGACTGGGAAATCAGACTGGGATATCCCACACCAACCCAGGCCATCCTATGCACCCAAAAAAAATTAGAAACCACAGACAGCCTTATTTTTCCCTCTATAAATCTCTGGAAAAAAATATTCTTACAGGTGCATGTGTTCATGAGAATAACAGTTTTGTTTAATTTTTGTGAACTACTGACAATATTTCTCCTAAATTCAAAATATAACTATTGTTATTTAGTGTATATAGTTAAAGGAAATTACATCACAACACATCAAAATAACCCAAGATCATGCAGTATTTCTTCTTCTTTGTCTTTCGGCTGTTCCCTTTCAGGGGTCGCCACAGCGAATCATCTGCCTCCATCTAACCCTATCCTCTGCATCCTCTTCTCTCACACCAACTAACTTCATGTCCTCTCTCACTGCATCCATAAATCTCCTCTTTCTCCTCTCCTCTTCCTCTAGACCTCCTGCCTGGCAGTTCCAACCTCAGCATCCTTCTACCGATATATTCACAATCTCTCCTCTGAACATGTCCAAACCACCTCAATCTGGCCTCTCTGACTTTATCTTCGAAACATCTAACGTGGGTTGTCCCTCTAATGAACTCATTCTTGAGCCTATCCATCCTTGTCACTCCCAAAGAGAACCTCAACATCTTCAGCTCTTCTACCTCCAACTCTGCCTCCTGTCTTTTCTTCAGTGCCACTGTCTCTAAGCCGTAGAGCATCGCTGGTCTCACCACTGTCCTGTACACCTTTCCTTTAATTCTCGTTGATACTCTTTTATCGCACAACACACCTGACACTTTTACCAAATTCCCATTCCAACCTGCCTGTACCCGCCTCTTCACCTCCTTTCCACACTCTCCGTTGCTCTGGACTGTTGACCCTAAGTACTTAAAGTCCTGCACCTTCTTTACTTCTGCTCCCTGTAGCCTCACCGTTCTTCTTGGGTCCCTCTCATTTACACACATGTATTATATCTTACTGCAGCTAACCTTCATTCCTCTGCTTTTCAGAGTATACCTCCACCTCTCCAAAATTTTTCCACCTGTTCCCTGCTCTCGCTACAGAGCACAATGTCATCTGCAAACATCAGGCAGTATTTGCGCAGTCTTAATAACTCAAATAAAACAAAATGCTAATAATTTGTAAACAAATGGTGTTAATGCTTTGGCTTAATAACATTAATAAATCAGTATTTGGTGGAATAATAACCCTGATTTGCAGTTACAGCTTTCATGTGTTCTGTCTCTCCATCAGTTTTTCACATTGCTGTTGGGGAACTTTATACCACTCTTTCTGCAAAAAAGCACACAGCTCAGCTTTGCTTGGTTTGTGACTCTCCATCTTCCTCTTAATGACATTCCAGTAAATTGCAGTGCTCTCTTATTTTTTCAGAGCTGTACATATGTAAAGTATTTTTCTTGTATCTGTCACTTCTTGTGCTCTAGTGTTACGAACAGCACCCTGCGCGTGCGTCACCCCGGCCTGTCTGTTTAAACGCTTTCCCGCTCCGGGGCCACGCGGAGACAACACAACGTCCCGATGTCGAGACTGACACACTCAGATGAATGAACAGATCAATATGGTTATTAATATTTAATGAACTAATATTTAATGATCACTTCGCAAATCATCACTTATGTACGCAGGGTGGGCAATAATAGAAATATTTATTAATTATAATATTTAAAATAAAACACGCTGGCTGGCAGCAGGCCAAATTAGTCGCCAAGCCACCGGGAATCACCGATGGCCAGTCCTGGTGCTGTCTGCTCATTTGCGAGGTTTAAAACTTTTTCCCCTCTTATTTTCATATTAAGGCAGTCAGCCTAGCACTCGCTCTGGTGCAGTGACACACACACACACCAGCTTCAGCCAGGGACTGACACAGGGAGAAGGAAAATAAGAAAAATCATTGGTTATAACATATTGGATGAAATTGATTGCTTAGCTAATTTGGGTATCTAAGACATTTAAACATAAATAAATAAATATATATTTATTTATATTCTGAACAATTAAATTACAATGAGGTGGTTGTTTTGCACCAAGGTGGAGACAGTACTGTTTGTAATCAGAGCAGAAGAAGTGACAAGAAAAGTATATAGTGGAGGGTCACAAACCAAGCAAAGCTGAGATGTGTGCTTTTTTTGCAGAAAGAGTGTTATAAAGTTCCCCAACAGCAATGTGAAACACTGATGGAGAGACAGAACACATGAAAGCTGTAACTGCAAATCGGGGTTATTATTCCACCAAATACTGATTTATTAATGTTGTTTAGCCAAAGCATTAACATATCTTGTGTACAAATTATTAGCATTTTGTTTATTTGATTTATTAAAGCTCTGCTAATACTACATGATCTTGGTTTATTTTGATGTGTTGTTACACTCTAAATAACAAAAGTTACATTGTGAGTTTAGGAGAAATATTGCTAGCATTAAAAAATTTAACAAAATAGCTCACCAACACATGCACCTATACGAAAAAACCCATAAGAAACTGTTTTTTTTTAATATAACATTTTTAATATTCTTTTTTCCAGAGATGTATAGAGGAAAACAAATAAGGCTGTCTGTGTTTTATTTATTTATTTTATTTTTTTGGGTGCATAGAATGGCCTGGGTTGGTGTGGGATTTCTCAGTCTGATATCGTGTCCCAGTCCAGCCTGCTTTCATGTTACATTGAAAACACCCGGCACTGCGCGCGCCTGTGATGGGCTGCGCCTCAACCTGTTGTCGGTCCTCACTCACTCTCTAGGCTCCCTACGTAGGCGCCCCCATTCTGCAGTTGCGCGAAGGCGCGAGGCCGCCAGATCGGGCCGGCTGGGGATAATTGATATTAACGGATCTCGCGCTTTCTCCGCGTTAAAGAATCCTCAGCTTTCCCCCTCCTCCTTCCTTTAACCCTCTCCTTCCCCGTTTGTTCTGAATAAACTCCCCCTTCTCCGGTGAGACCTCCCGCCTCGTGTCCGTGTGTCCGCGGGGCCGCGCGTGCGCACAGTGAACCCGTCACAACATCAAAGGTAAAACTACACAAACCCTCCGACCACTGATTAAAGCGCGTGCTCATTAACTGTCATTTTAACGAACGTGATTTTTAAATGCGTTTTGATTCATTTTTAAACACTACATTTGTAACGCTAGTGACGTAATGCTATTGACATTGGTAACTGTAATCAAATCACATGCCTTTAAAATGAAAAGTGTCATATTACTGCGTTATCAGGAAAAGTGATTCGATTACAGTAACACATTATACACAGTAACACATTATATACAGTAACACATTCTACACAGTAACACAATCTACACAACTCTGCTTGTTAATGTAGTGTAAAAATGTGAGGCATTTTCTCTCTGCAGATAGTGACGTTATAATATTCCACAGCATCTGAAATGCGCAAATGAGTTTAAGGTTACAGTGTAGTTTCATAAACAAGTATGTTTATGAAGGCCAAAAGTAGTACAAATAGAAAGTATGTAATACATTTATGTGTTGTTTATGCAAACCCAGGTAATAATTAAGAAAAATCTTCATATGGAACATATTTCTGTTAATTACCCCGTGGAGAAGGGGCATCTTAAACTGAACAGAGCTGCTTCTGTTAAACTACAAACAGGGGGGAAAATTGGTAGGAAACAAGTTACATTTTATAAGTTCATATGTACTGTACAGACATTTTAATAAATAATGATTGTACCTGTTTAGAGTGATGACAGTCTGTGTAGTTGATGCTTGAGCTCCAGAAACCATTAATGAGATGTAGGTGTTTTGTCAGTTACAGATTTGAAAAACAAAAAGGCAGGAAATAAAGAACCCTAAAGTCACACAAAGAACCTGTTCAGCATAAAAGGGTTCTTCAGGACAATATGGTTCTAAATATAATTGTTGCTATGTAGAAACATTGTTTAAAAAACGCCTTTTTAAAAGTGTAAATGAACCGCACAGGTCACCTTCTGTACAAGTACTTGCAAAAGAAACTCTTGGTTCCTTCAACAAGTGTAGAATGGTGCTGAGTATGAGTTGTTGCAGTTGTGTGTGCTCTGACCTGGGGGTCAAGACTATTGCTCTTCAAACCACCTTCATGGACAAAGCCCTCCATATATGTAAGTCAACACTTGTGGGCTAGTTGGGTTTGCTTTCAGTCCTGGAAGTCTCGCTTCAATTTTGTGTTACATTTAGATAGTGATATAGCCTACTGTATATATTTGTTGTGTTTGGTTGAGTAGATAAGACTGGGGTAGGAGAAGGCTATTTGTTTTCCCATTTTATTATTATTATACCAAAGTGTCCTCGTATTGTATTGACAAGACTGGTTAATCACTGAACCCTCAAGCATACCTGACTTAATATGATTCTAGAAGGACCCAAATAAACTCAACCAAATGACACATGGTGCGTATGCATGATGCCATGTAAGCCCAGATCAGTGAGACTTGCTAGCCGTAGTGGTAAGCAGGGTGGATGGAGGCCTAAAACAAAATTAGTGCCCGACCTTTCTTTAAGGATTTCTTGAAAGAGGATGTGAATCAGTTTTAAAAGTGTTATATATATATATATATATATGTATGTGTATATATATATATATATATATATATACAAACATTGAGTTTGACGATGGTGGGTCTCCAGTAAAGCAGAACTTGCATGGACTGTCCGTAACACATTACACACATTCATGCAGGCAACCAGTAAAAACTTTAGAATAACTGACTGCTGGATTCAATTACATTTAAATGTTTGTGAAATATAATGTTTTTAGGTTTTAAAGATTTGTTTATATCATGTAAATGGACATGTTGCAAGTAAATGAGACAGTATTAGTGTTTGCCTTCCCTAATAATATAAAAGCACATACATTGTCGCATACAGTTTACTCTCTTTATTAACGTATTAGATATAAATTGATTATTAAACAGAGTCTGTAAAATATGAACACGGAGAATATGAGCACTGTATGCTCAGGCACACCCAGGCGTTCTCAGTGCTGCCAAATGAAAGGTCCCGCTCTATTACATGGTCATAAAAGATCACAGTATCTACAATTCGCTTGAAAAGTAGATTGTGCTTGTCTTAAAGATCAATCACGATATAAAATTGCTAGACCGCCCACCCCTGGTTCAGTGGATGTGGTTAACCATGCATTTTGCATATTATCCAGCTTGTGTATTAGTTAACAAGAATCTGTTACTTTTAGCTAGGGAGTTAGCAAGAGTCTGCTAACATGAGCTAGCCTATAACAGCATTCATCCAAACATCACATTCCTAACTGATTTTTTCTTAAATGAAAGATTAGAACATCTCTGATGTCATTTTTTTGTTTTTGTGACATATCAGAACAAAATTATGAATACACACCAACGAGTCAGGACACGCAAGTGTGTGAGTGTGTAAACGTTTAGCGCAGTACCTCACACTTCCACAGGTGGCGCATCATAAGTGAGCAAAAATGTGATACACACTTACACAGATTGTTTCCAAAAATTGTGAAAATCAAGGCCTAAGGAGATATTTGCACCAGGGATGTATTTGAGTCTGTAGAACACTATTATATGCTCGGAAAAATCAGGACATCGATTTTGGTCCTGACTTGTACACACGTCCTGACTTTGTTGGTGTGTATTCATAAAATTGTCCTGATATGTCACAAAAACAAACACATACACACACACACACACATACACACACACACACACACACACACACACATACACACACACACACATACACACACACACACACACACACACACACACATACACACACACACACACACACACACACACACACACACACACACACACATACACACACACACACACACACACACACACACATACACACACACACACACATACACACACACACACACATACACACACACACACACACACACACACACACACACACACACACACACACACACACACACACACACACACACACACACACACACACACACAATAATATCGTCATTGTGCTTCTACGACAACAGCAGGTACTCAGTGACCACAACAGCTGGAACGTTTCCGATAAATCGGTCAAGGTTCTGCTATTTCTGTGTACCATCGCTCGATGGAACATTCTGTGTGTGTGTGTGTGTGTGTGTGTGTGTGTGTGTGCGTTGGCAGAGAGATTAGTGATGACACAGCAGAAGATCTACTGGATATAAAGCTCCCTCTCAGGTGTGAATGTCACAGTGATTTACTGATCTACAGAACAAGTGAGTGTGTTTAACCACAATGAGAGCATGTTACACACACACACACTGCAACACCACACACACACTGCAACACCACACACACACACACACACACACAAAAATATTGACAAACGTATAAGCAGAGAAATAATGAAGAACTAAAGCAGTGCGCTCTGAGACAGAAACGGGGTAATTATGAGAATAAAGACGTGTTCTGTCTTAAGAGAATAAAAAAGATGTGTGTGTGTGTGTGTGTGTGTGTGTGTGTGTGTGTGTGTGTGTGTGTGTGTGTGTGAGAGAGAGAGAGAGAGTTTGGTTTCTCCTCATATTAACTACTTAAGATTGAAGTTTCCCCCTGAAACACTGAGGACCACTCGATGACATCATTGTGGGCGGGGCAGCAACTGACCAATCAGCACATCCGATTCGTCTTAATGACCCACCTTATTTTCAAACCCCTAGTTTTTAAATGCTTCATATTTAATGTGTTAATGAGTGTGTTCGTGTTGGTCACAAATCAGCAGAGCTCAGATACTGGTCATGTGATCATGTGGTCATGTGGTCAGGTGGTCAGGTGGTCAGGTGGTCATGTGGTCAGGTGGTCAGGTGGTCAGGTGGTCATGCGACTCTGTGCCGTAACCCTAAATAGAAATGGATCCCAAGCAGAGATTCTTAATTTACTCTCCATCCCAGTAAACGTAACGGTGACCTTTGACCCTGCATTACGCAGCGGTTGTTGTTTAATGTCACATGTCACACAGCCCCAGAGTGCCACAGAGCTCTCTCCTAATCCCGCTGACCTTTCTGTCGGACGCTCCGAGCCTCGGCCCTCACATGGTAGAAGATTTTCTGAAATCGTTGTGACCTTTTCGTGCTCGAGCTGAAATTCTTCATGAGCCAGAGAGTAACAGAGTTCTCTCCTCATCCTTCGGCTCTGCACCACTAAGATGGACTGGAACGCGGGCTTGGGCTTAAAGATTAGTCCTACTGCTGTGTACACCACGAACTCCATCTGCAGCTTTCCCAGGATCTGGAAATGTTAGGTTTGGGTCGCCCACATGAGGACGCGTCCCCTCTGGTTCCTCTCAAGGTTCTGATCTCATATCGTCTCCAGAAGTTTGTTTCCTCAGCACCATGAACTTCTCTCAGCAGAAACATGGAACTGGGTTTTTCCCTTAGGCAGTACCAAAGGATGGGTGGGGTGTGGATCCTTATTAACATTAACAACAGCAGGAACTAAAAACACATTTACATCAGGAAACAGTAATAATTCCAGGAACAGTAACCCAGGAATTTGATTTCAGAAACTTAAACCCAGAATTACAATGCGGGAAATTTATTTTAGAAACTTTAACCCTGATCTTTAAACCAGGAACTTTATCGTAACAACTCAGACCTGAAGTTTACAGTTGAACTCTTTGTTGTGAAAAGTAAATATGTAGATGAGTGTAGCAGGGATGAGAGCTGCGGCTGTGGTCCTGAAAGAGACTCTACAGTTCAAGGCCTGAGTTCAGTGTTACACCCTGTTTAAACTCAACTCCACCCAGTGGAAAGAGACCAGGAGACCAGGAGACAGTCACATCCTACAGCACTGTGAGGACAAGACCACACACACACACACACACACACACACATCACACACACACAAAGACATCACACAGACATCACACAGACATCACACACACACACAGACACACACAGACATCACACAGACACACACAGACACACACAGACATCACACAGACACACACAGACACACACACACATCACACACACACATCACACACACACACATCACACAGACATCACACACACACACAGACATCAAACAGACATCACAGACACACACAGACATCACACACACACACACACACACAAACACACAGACATCACACACACACACAGACATCACACACACACACACACACACAGACATCACACACACACACACACACACACACAGACATCACACAGACATCACACAGACATCACACACACACACACACACACACACACACAGACACACACAGACATCACACACACACACACACACACACACACACACACAGACATCACACAGACATCACACACACACACAGACACACACACACACACACACACACACACACAAACAAACACAGAGACAAACACACACACACACAGACACACACAAACAAACACACACACACACACAGACACAAACAAACACACAGACACACACACACACACACACAAACAAACAAACACAGAGACAAACACACACACACACACACAGACGTGGCATTTTAATAATAATAATAATAGGTGATATATATAGAGTGTATGTATTTCTCTATAAATGTTTTGTATGGATGATGTAATGGATGATGTAATGGATGATGTAATGGATGATGTAATGGATGATGAGACGATGCTGCAGGTGGGACGTCACTCTACAGACGGACCGAGCGGAGCGTCAGTGTGACTAAGTGCGGCTGCTTCTGCTTGGTTTTGGGATTGAAGCAGAACCTGGCGCAGAACACTGCGGTCTAGTTTCCTGTGGTGTGTGTGTGTGTGTGTGTGTGTGTGTGAGTGTAACACACTGTACATCCAAAACCAACAGGTAAAATCACATCCAGTGCAGAAGAGGAGCTCGTCTGTCCTCACCAAACCTGCTGAGAAGTGAGAGTAGTAATTAGAGTATTACTCATCCTGAGTTTAGATTAAATGACAGGCTTGTGTGTGTGTGTGTGTGTGTGTGTGTGTGTGTGTGTGTGTGTGTGTGTGTGTGTGTGTGTGTGTGTGTGTAAGGTGAGTTGTGATGGGAAACTCACCACTGTCTCAGTCTCACACTCTTCTCTCACGTCCACAACCTCACACTCAGCTTTACCTTACTGCATTCATCAGTGTGGACTGTGTGTGTGTGTGTCTGTGTGTGTGTGTGTGTGTGTCTGTGTGTTTCTATTGAACACTAGCAACATATTTATTGCTAATTTGTTATATTTGTACAGTAAATAAAGTTTAATTACTAATTAACCAGAGTAAACCTGAGTGTGTGTGTGTGTGTGTGTGTGTGTGTGTGTGTGTGTGTGTGTGTGTGGGTTCAGGTTTCCACTCAGCAGCTCTGTGAGTGTGTTGGTGGAAAAAGTGGCGTTGACTTTGACCTCCTTCCAGCTGACTGCTTGGCCCGGTGCCAGCTCCGGAGGGTTTGCGCGGCTGTAACGTGCGAGTCGTCTCGTCCGCACCTCGGCTCGGCTCCAGGAGACACACGGCGTCTCGTCCTCCTGATAATGAGACGCATAACTCATTCATGAAAACGGCTCAATCCTTTTAACAAACACAGAGGATGTAGGAGTGTGTTATTAATGTGTGAGGTGTGTGGAGACAGAAACACACACACACACACAGAAGGGAGCTGAAATCCAAACCAGTGCTCAATCTGAGTTATCAATCAAACACTGTTAATTATTAAACTATTAAAACTTTATGGAAGACGTCGTAAATGTCTCGTTTATTAACTGAGAATAAAAACAATTAGAGACAAATTATTCAGCTGAAACGAGACACACACTCTTAACAATTCAACTCAATTCAGGTTTATTTGTGTAGCGATTTTAACAACTCTCACTGTCACAGAGCAGCTTCACACAATCAGAGGAATGTGTGTGTGTGTGTGTGTGTGTGTGTGTGTGTGTGTGACTATTAGTGTAAAATATCTGTATAGTGTCAGAAATCAGTAATAAACACTCTGTGTGTGTGTGTGTGTGTGTGTGTGTGTGTGTGTGGGTGATGAAGAGATACAATGAAGCACTTAACGTAATTATTTTCCTAAAACCTCACGTCAGTTCTCGCTTTCGGTGATGTTACAGCAGCTACACACACACACACACTCCTCCCTCTACACACACTCCTCCCCTCTACACACACACTCCTCCCCTCTACACACACTCCTCCCCTCTACACACACACTCCTCCCCTCTACACACACTCCTCCCCTCTACACACACTCTTTATTCTCTTCTCTTAGAGAAGTTAATAAGTGTAATCACTGACACTGGAGACTCCTTCACTCCTCGTGCTGTTACCATGGTAATGCAGTACTGTCAGAGAATTAATCAACACCTTCCGACCAATCAGAGCGCAGGACTGTGAATATATCATTAAATACTGAGAATATTAACATGGAGGTTATTTTGTGTTTTGTGAAACTGAACTGGGACAACTCGTATTTAAAGTGTAAAGTTCTGAGGTTTGAGACGCACTCGGTGATGTTAAAGCAGGCATTAGTGTAACAAACATCACTGAAGAACAGAGTTAAGCCCAACCCCAATTCTCCCCCTTACCCCTACCCCTTAGCCCTACCCCTCCGTTTGGCACGTTCACGTGAAGGGGTAGGGGTGTCTCATTTCTCTTTTGGTTGGAGGGGTAGGGGTAAGGGGAAGGGCCAGATAGCCCTCCAAACGAAGATTTTTCGGGACCTCACTTCAAACGAAGGGCTAAGCGAAATTTTCAACATGGCCGCTCACTCGAGCGAGCAGACCCGTAAATTTAACTAATTTTCGCCATTAATAAGGATTTTTATGACAAGTTTTTATTATATGTATATTAATTTTAGTCTTGTGTTTGTGTTTATGGTGATGTTTTGTAAAAAAACGTTTGCAAAAAAAACGCTAAAGTTTGCTAGCGGATAGCGCCGATTGCGCAATATTACAAAAATATATTTTTATGTCATATACACTTTACTGCTACAAACAAATATGAAAGTTCAGTAGCGCGGCAGTTTGCCGAGCTTTTGATAACGCATTGTTTGTTTTGCTTACGGCCATACTGTATGTGTACATGTAAATGAACGGATACGTATGATGACGTATAACAGTGTTGTAGTGGTGTCCCATTTCTTAGGGGAAATATTTTAACCCTTCCCCTTTACACTTTGTTTCAATGGACAAGGGGAAGGGGCGAGGGGTAGGGGAAGGGGTAGAAAATAGAATTGGGATTGGGCTTTAAACTCTAACACGATAACACTGAGATGTGTGTGTGTGTGTGTCCTACAGTACTTCTGTTTAATTGGACTTTAAATGCCATCTATTATTTTAAAGATTAACTAAAGATGATTCACACTTTGTTTAACATGCTGCACACACACACACACACACACACACACACACACACACACACTCAGCACGCTCAGGTCCGAGTGCTCGTCAGTGAACATTGATGAACTTCTATTA
>NC_071124.1:230000-245000 GCF_024256425.1 Clarias gariepinus
TATCACGAGCATGTTTCTCTTCCTCAGTGAACACATTTAAATTCAAATGGATGAATAAAGGAATAAATATTTGGGCATCAATTTGAGCCCTAATTTAGAGAATATATTGTATTTAAATATGGAACCTTTGTTGCAGAAAATGCAGACAAAATTAGATAGTTGGAAAAAACTTATGTTAACTTTATGGGGGAAGATTAATATAATAAAGATGGTGGTAGTGCCACAGTTTAATTACATATCAGGAATGGTTCCTGTTACCATGCCTCCTCAGATATATACACAATATGATGCTATGATTAAGAATTTTTTATGGGAAGGTAAAAGACCCAGGATTGGGGTAAATAAATGATGGTTGCCTAGAGACAGGAGAGGCTTAGCATTACCTAATGTAGAGTTCTATAAAATAGCATTTGAAATCTCTAAGCTCGCTAGACATTGGGGGAATGAGGATTCAGATTTAGATTGGGTATTGATAGAACGACAACTTACTTCCCCTTTCAGGCCAATAGAGGCTCTTTCCCAAAATTCAGAGGGGGACTTACAACACCCAATGAACAACCCAATACTGCGTCATTCTAAAGAGGTGTGGATAATTGTCCACAAAAAGTGTCGGATTTCTTACTGGTGTCAACATTAGTCTTCAGTATGGAATAACCCTCACGTTAGGGCTGGGCGATTAATCGAAAAGTAATCGAAATCGACAATTAGAACCTATAATCGATTAAATTTTCCCAGGTCGATTATTTCGATTACTTTCCCTTTAAAAACATTACCGCGTGTGGAGTCACGTGACCCCGCTCCGTTACGTTATTTCGCCAACATGTCGAGCATGGAGAGCTTAAACACTGAGACAACTGAGCAATAAGAGCAGCTTGTACCAAAGAAAAATGCAGTCTCCGTTATTTGGACACATTTTGGCTTCAGTAAGGATGACACTGAACAAAATGAAGTCAGATGTAGATACTGTAGAAAAACAGTTTTGACGCCCAAAGGTAACACCACCAGTTTGTTTCAACACTTAAAGCACAATCACGTGTTATAAAGGCAAAAAAATGAATAAACTAATCGTTCAATAATCGTAATCGAGTTAAAATGTTCAATTAATCGAGATTTTGATTTTAGGCCAAATCGCCCAGCCCTACCTTACGTTAAAGTTAGTAAAAAGTCCTTGTTTTGGGGACAGTGGTTTAGAAACAGAATACGTACACTAAAGGAGCCATTTCGAAATAATATGCTTTTGTCTTTTAATAATTTGAAAGAAATGATCACAAGAAGGCCGCGATCATTTCTGGAAATATTTACAAATTAGACACTGCATGATGGGAAAGGTTCCCATGAAACAAAATAAATTTCAATTTCTTTGAACTACCAAGACCTGTCCAAAAAACATCTAAATTTTACCAACCCTGTTTAAGAATCAATGACAATAATTGTGAAAACCTAAGACTGATTTGGCAGAGAGACATGTCTAGATGATGGAAGTGAAAATGAGGAAGGAGAGAAAGATGATGGAGATGGACAAGATGACAGAGAAGAAGACAATAGAAGTAGACAAGGACAGAGACCAAGAAAAGAGTACAGAGAGGAACCAACTTCCTCAAACCAGATTAAGGTGTGTAGATAATAATTTATATTGTCTGTATATGTTTCATGAAATTGAAAACAGGGAAATTGAGTAAAAGGCCGAGAATTATAATATGGTTTCGCAGGTTTGGTGTGTCATTCTGGTACTTGAGTGTCAGGTTTTAGAAATTGTGTGTAAAGTAAAGATTTTGTGTGTAAGCAGTTGAACAAAACATTAATGTGATCTGCTTTTTCTTTTTTAATGGAAACAACAGGAGGATGATCCTGTATACCCTGGTGCTACTCTCACAAAGGGACAGAGTCTGCTCTTACTCATGTCATATGTACTGCGCCACAATTTGACAGAAGTAGCTCTTCAGGATCTTCTTACTAAGTTCAATGAACATTTCCCTGGCTTGGTGCCAGCAACTTCATATCTTTTCCATAAAGCATATGGGCAATTTGGTCAGTATGTGCCACATTTCTATTGTATCAACTGTGAAAGTTACTTGGGACCTACTGAGACGGCACAACAAAACTGTACTTCTTGTGAAGCTGAATTTGATGCAGAGAAAAACCTAAGGGTTGGATCTTACTCTCTTGTACTTAGTTTATCAGCCCAAATAATTGACATTTTGGAAAAAACAGACGTTTGCTTGAATAAAGCAGAATCAATTCCAGGCATCGTTTCTGATATTCAGTGTGGGGCAGAATATCAAAAGATCAAGCAGAGTGGACAAATGGGGCCTGATGACATATCAATCTTGTGGAATTGTGATGGAATTCCTGTTTTTAAAAGTAATAATGTTCAGATATGGCCAATCCAGTGTCAAATTATTGAGCTGTCACCAGGTGATCGTCAAAGGAACATATGCGTACCATGCTTATGGGTTGGAAACAGCAAGCCAAATATGATGACATTTTTAACTGCTTTTGTGGCACAACTCAAGGAACTACAACATTCTGGAATCAAATGGAGGGACTCTGAAAACGTAGAACATACAAGCAAGGTTCATTCACTCCTCTGCTCTTCTGATTCAATTGCCCGGCCCCTCCTGAGAAACAAGAAGCAGTTTAATGGAAAATATGGATGTGACTTTTGCCTCCACTATGGTGGTGGCCCATATATTTGGGAAACACCAGAACCACCTTTAAGGACAGAGACAGATCATTTCCGCCATGCTATGCTGGCAACACCTGCTGAACCAGTAATGGGTGTGAAAGGACCATCACCTCTGATGGAACTTCAGAGCTTTAACATGATCACAGGATTTGTTCCAGAGTACCAGCATAGTGTCTGCCTTGGTGTAACTAAACAGATGACATCTTTGTGGCTGGACAGTAAACACCATAAGGAAGACTGGGACTTGGGCTTAAAGATCAATGACATAGACCAGGGACTCATGGCCATTAACCCACCTTTGGAAGTCACAAGGGCCCCAAGATCAGTGGAATCATCTTTTTTTATTAGTGTTTTCAATGCACACTCTTCTTCATGATGCCATCAAAGGAAACCATGTGAATCTGGCAGAACGAGCTCTTCGAAAGTTTGTACGTAACTTCGAGAAACTTTATGGTGCTGCTAATGTTTCTTTCAATGTGCATTTATTAATGCACTTAGCAGCAAGTGTGCGCAACTGGGGACCACTGTGGGCAACATCCACATTTCCATTCGAATCATTTAATGGAACATTGCTTAAGTTTTTCAATGGAACAACGCATGTGCTAGATCAAGTAGTTAAGAGATTCCTGAGGTGGAGGGCTCTCTCAGCAAGAGCAGTGAGTACCATGGCAAATGCTGATGAAAACATACAGATATTTTTTGACAAGCTCCAAAGTAGATCTGGCTTAACACAAAGTCAAAGAAGTTTCAAGATAAAGTAGGAGGCTTTGGCTGCCCGAAGGAAGGTACCACATCTGTGCTGCACAGATTGGCTATTGAAGACTTTACTGGTGACATAGTCAATTCAGGTTTCTTTTATGACCGTTTCACTTGTAGCGGAGTTCTTTATCATTCCTGCAAGAACACAACTCTTGAAAAGAGAAACAATTCAGTTGTACAATTAAATGACGGAACATTATGTCAAATTGTGACCCTGGTGGATTTTGCATGTGAGGATGGGCCATCTTCTGCATCCGACAACAACAGATTTTGTGTTTTAGTTAAAGAGCTTGCCAAGAGTGAAGAAAAGTTGTGTAGAGATGATCAGCTACAAATATCCTCAACATTTATATATGAAGTGTCTCACACCACTAATGTGTTTGCTGTTCCTCCTCAGTCACTCAAACGTAAATGTGTAATGATTAAGTCTAAGGACAAACTGTATGTTATTCCACTTCCAAACAGCATTGAAAGTGACTAAAACTGACTCCTAGGAGAACTACTGTTGCTTTTCAGACATCAATGCGAACTGCTGTATTTTACCTGTCTTTCTCACTAAAATTAATAATATGTTAAGAGTTTTTGAACAATTAAATAATTAAATAAAATAATTTTTTGGCCATGCAATTTAGACAGTGTTTACTGTGCTGTATACTTATGACATTGCAATCCAGTAGCTAAACTTCCTGTCATAAATAATACTAAAATATATTTACATAAAGTGCAAATAAACACACTTTTAAAAAATTAACAAAAATTTCAATTCAAGTATATTTTTGTAAAATATATTTTTAAGGAAATATACTAAAGAACAATTATTTTAAAGTGTGTTGAAAGTTGTATTGTAAAAATTGGTAAAAGCATTGTGGTAATATACTTTTTATATATATAAAATTAGTAAACCTTTTGTTAGTATATTTGCCATGTACTGTTGCAACAAGAAATACAGATGTTACTCATGCGGTATTCTGGTTTTACCGTCACGCCTCACGGTGGCGACATTTGGGTTTGTGTGTTTGCTGGCTTCTACCGCTGAGTGGCGCTATATAACTATAGACTGACGCCTCGGGCATCAGTTTAATCTCTCACAAATTAATGAGCCGCGCGCCGTTAGAGCTGCACATAGTAGCGGAGAAAAAAAGTGAAACGTTGGAGTTAAATGAATTCATAATCACAGTATTAAAATTACAGTACGAATGTAGAATTTAAATTAAATTTAATCTTATTAGGATCGAATTTAAGCAAAGTAAACGTTAACACAGTGAGCCTTTAGATTTTATCATGTGTAATTAAAAAAGCTACGCATGTATGTTTTTTCGTCATCTTATATTTTGTGTTCTTTAAATTTGTAGTAGATTTATTAACTGAAATAAACATAAATAAATTACCATCAAAATTAAAACATTGTCAGGCCGTGCTACTGCGTCAGCAGATGTCAATGTGTTTTTGTGTTATTATAAGAATTAAATGCAGTAGGCTGTTATGATCATCATAAGGTTCTTTAATAAATAATAAAAGCATTTTAACAAATTCCATTTTCAGATCCCAGCACCCCCGTTGCGCTGTATCACCGCCGGCGAAAACCTTATAAAATACAAGTAAAACATTAAACGAATTTATCATCACAGTACTAAAATTACAGTACAAATTTAGAACTTTAATATAGGGGTTTCTTAGTTCCATCGAATTTAAGGAAATGTTATGTTTAAATGAATGTTAACACAGTGAGCCTTTATATTTTATCATGTGTAACACTCGCGTAGCCAGAAAACTCTGGGTGTGTGTATCAGAAAACGTGGGTGAGTCACAGGTGTTGTCAGATTAATGGGCAAAAACTATATAATAAACCTATATAGGCTACATAGCCTTTATAAGACTTTACTTTTATTTAAGTGCACGCACAATGACGAGAAAATGTTATAATGTTGTAAAATAATGAAAGCGAACAGGGATACAGCGCTATTCTGTATCGGTTTCTGTGAACTTGAGCGCGTCAGAAAATAAACCGAAACTCCGTGTATACTCGCCTCACAGACGTGAAAAATATATACTTACAACTTATTAATGAATTATTAAAATGGCCAGTCAGTTTCTTTGCTGTTTTCCCTGACGCATTCATAATCATTAGTCTAGTTCTGCCGGTGCGGTGTTTCTTATCCCCACCCCCGTTAAAACGGCGTATTCAGAGGCTCGCCCGCGAGAGGTTGTGCGCGCGCGGTCCACTACACAGCTAAAACACATTTTTAGATTATGACTGAGATAAGGCGGCTCACATCGGCGTGCGTGTACTCTTGAACGGGCAAAAACGATTTTCAGCGCACAAAAACGAGTTTAAAAGCGCACGCGCGTGAGGGATTGCCTCTATTTGGCTGGTGTGACGCCGATTCTGGTTGGTTGGAATAGTTGCAAGGTTTTAACGCTGCTGCAGTTTGTGCAAGTGTAGCTTTATGACAGTGAGAGGACAGAAGAGTGAGAGAGTGCAAACATAAATTATCTTGAACCGGCAAAAGTGATTTTCAGCACACAAAAACGAGTTTGAGAGCGCGCGTGAGGGATTCAGCGTGCAAAAACGAGTCTAAAAGCGTGCACGCACGAGAGAGTAGTGCACTAAATATAAGTACATATGAATAAGTACATTTAAATTTAACTGATAATATACTGAGACTACTGAATAATAAAAATTGGATTTTAATGTATACTTTCTGTATATTTGTACAATGATTATTTTGAGCATATTTTTTAAAATATACCAAAAATACATTGAAAAACAAAGTTTAAATAAGTATACTTTAAAAATTAGATGAACCTTTCACTTAAAGTATATTTTTCTAATAATATATTTTCGGAAAATGTACTATAATACAATTATTTTGAAGTATATTTAAAGTTTAATTCCAAAATTTGGTAAAAGCATGATGTTAGTATACTTTTAATATATTAACTGATGGTACAATTTTTGGTTAGTATATTTGCAGTGTACTATCGAGGATTTCAGTATATTTGTAATACACTAAAATATATATTTTTTTGACAAGGGCATCGATAGGGACATAGATAAAGACACCTGGAAGAGAATTTTGTCCAACAGTGGAAAGTATATAAAAGAAGCAAGAGGCAAGTTTATTCAATATAAGGTATTACATACTGTAGCTATTATTACTATCGACTTTTTAGGAAGGGTTGTAGGGAAGATAATAAATGCTGGAAATGTAAAGAAGAAAATGGTACATATATGCATGCTCTATGGCAGTGTTTCTCAGAGTGTGTGGCGCCCCACTAGTGGTGAATACAGACATGACAGGTGGGGCGCTATGAACAGGAGGGAATTAGTGGAAAATAATAGGAAAGTACCTACAGTATTCTAATTCATGCTTTTCTTTATTGACAATAAAGATCGGACACTCGAGACTAAACAATCACACACAATGAAATGGATCATTAATACAAGTAAATTAAAATAACAGAGAAAAAGTGGAGCCATAGAGCAACAATAACGGTTTAACGTCGGCATGTTAATTGCAGAGGACCAATATATAAGGAAACATTCGGTATTATGTATGTAATTTCATTTATTCCTATGTGTATGTTGATGTTTCTGTATTTTTGTTAAACATTAATATTTTATCAGGCAGTACTAGTCTGGCATTTCTAGTTTCCAGTGTGGTAACAAAGTTACTTTTTGATCCTTCAGGCGCTGAACAGAAGGGAAGATCAATATCGTTCTACGCTTTTTGTTGGTGTGCGGCATTTTGCGATGATCCCTAAATCATTCGTTACGCTGTAGAGAATAATGGTGTTTATGCTTTTAAACATGTATAATTTAAGGCGGATGTAGCTTAAAGACAATGTAGAGAGGAAATATATCTGGGTATCTTATTCGCGGGTTTATTTACTAACTTTACCGCGGACACAAACAGGTGTTATGCGCTAAAATGCCCCCCTGCCACGGATTGCCCCCTACATAATCTCTATCAATTATTATATTAGGACATTCAAAGGTTTATTATTATCAAATATATTATCACTATTATAATTAACCCTAGGCACGTGACAGCCGTCGAGACGATTAATACAAATCCCCCAAAATGATTATTTTATGGCACATTTATTTTGTAGGGGTTTGTCAATGTACAAATAACAAATTATTTATTACAAATTACACTAAATAAATATTGTTTGTGGTAAAAAATTACAGGAAACGATTTTATTATAAAATAAGCAATATAAAAATATACATATGTATATGAAAAAATATATAATTGATATATTTTCCTCTATAAATTTTTTATATTGCTTATTTATTAATTAAATTCATTTGTTATAATTTGTAAACCATAAACCTATGAATTTATGTTTTAATATATTATTTAAAAGAGATTATAAGGGGGCAATCTGTGGCGGGGGGGCATTTTCGAGTATAACACCACCGGGTCAGTAGCGTACAGTGTGTAGTGAGTGTAATAACGTTAAAGGATACATTTGTTACATGGACCACAAAAAAGCAGGTGATTCAGCATCATCAGCCTAATCAACCAAAAACCCAGCCGAAAGGGAAACATGATGAAGCCTACTGTACTGTATGTTGTGTTTGGATTCATGGTGGGGATGGTGGGGGCAGAGGAGAGACACGTGTGTGTTTTGTGTCTTTAACCGCTGGCAGCAGACAGCATGACACCCAACAAAGTAGGAAGACACTTATAACAATTGCACGTGTATTTTATCTGTTTTGAACTTGGTGTTATTTGATCTTATCGGTTTAGAAATTGATATTTCAATAAATAGTACACTTGGCCGTTTTCGTTATCATTTTGTTGACAAGTGGGGCTTGAAAATTCACCCACCGCCTTAAGTGGGGAACGACAGAAAATGTTTGAGAACCACTGGTCTATGGGAATGTTCAAAGATTCATCCTTTTTGGAAAGCTGTGTTAAAATATGTAGGAGAATGTTTGGGAATTGACATTATTACCCAGGATATGTTAGTTAGGAGATAAATCAGAGATCTTACAGATCAAAAAATTGAGTTCTCTCTTATTACAGTGGGTGTAGTCACAGCAATACGACTGATACTTACATTTTGGAAAGATATTCAATGTCCTACAATTAAAATGTGGATTGAATGTATGACTGAGAGTGTATCATATGAAAAACTGTTAGCCAAATTGATTTAAAATTATAAAGATGTGGAAATATGGAGAAATTTATTCAGACTGTGGTTTCAAAGGACGACTAATAATAGATCCATGTTTAGATTGTGACTTGCTTAATCTGTGGTGCTTTACGGTGTTATCACTGGTTATTACTCGGTGATCACTATTGTTGTGTCCATTTTTTTGTTTTGTTTTTGTGTTTGTTTTGTAAATAGTACATTAACCCAGCTGTTGTTGGATTTTTGTACTTGTGTGGTATGTTTAAGAAAACCAATAAAAACTTCATTTTCAAAAAAATATAAAGCATATTGCTTGACATATAAAGCATTAAATGGTCTCGCGCCGCAGTACCTGAGTGAACTGCTAGTGTCTCACGGTCCGCCATGCCTACTTCCATCTCAGGGAGTTTTTCCCTCAGCACTGTCGCCCTCGGCTTGTTCACCAGGGACACACTGACCATGTTGATTCATACACATTCACATCTCATACAAACTTAAATAATTCTTTTGATTGTGTAAAGCTGCTTTGCGACAATGACAATTGTTAAAAGCGCTATGGAAATAAAACTGAATTGAATTGAAGGTTCTGTACATCAGTGAACACAGGAGCAGCTTGCTGACCTCAGACAGGGTGTCCTGTAGCTGGAGCGACCGTTCAGCATGTGCAGTTCCTTCCTTAACTTCTGCTCACGTGTCCTAGTGGACATGTTATAAGTGTGTTAGAGGTCATATCGAGGTCACCTGAACACACACCTGTGCCTAAACAAATGACATCATTAATACATTTATTGCATCGTTATTAAAATGATAATTCCATGTTTTATTTCCTCATACCGATGTCAATCATCACCACTGATATAAAGCAGGTTATAATGTTTCTCGTGTCAACAGTAAATTACCCGGGGTCACTCGAGGTCGGTGCCGTGACTTCCTTCTCCACTTCCTGTCGAGGTCTCGTGAGCAAACTGAAGGTTAACGGCTTCTCCTCATGCAGAAAACTTGCAGTTTATAGGAAGAAGACAGGAAACACTTATTCATTTAAAAAAAAAAGGAACGAGCCAAAGTCTGAAATATCAGATTGTTGATTTTGTCCTGGAGCTCGTTCTCTTCCCCTGAATCACTCGAGAGATAATATACTGTACATTATTATAATAGATATCATGTGATACTATAATAATGTTCCTTACATTAGGACAGAAGGATGTTGTTTGATGGTTATGAATGAGTGTGAAGGTCTGTACCAGTTTAAAGTCAGGAGAAGCTACACACTCCTGTTCTGTACGTCACTCTGTACAACACCAAACTCTTCTCACTCTCACAGGCGTTGGTTTGGTTATTATTGCAATGCTAGCATTTTAGCCTCCCGTCACTGAATACACTTGGATGAGTGTGTGTGTGTGTGTGTGTGTGAAGCTGGCGTGCGCGGACTCCACATCACTGTGAATAAAGTGGTGGTGTTTGTGTAGGGACACGCGGGCGAGACGAGAGACAGACGCAGACGGAGGAGTCCCTTTTATCTTGTAATTATTAGATATAAAATACAAATAAAAGACTTTAGTTCAACGTTATATTGCCTTCGTGCAGATCAGTAATGTAGGTTAAACAAATAAACTAATTTATTAGGATTATTAAAAAGTCTTTCTTTAGTTGTTTAATTTTTCATGAGTAAATTATCTCAGGTTACATTTATAAATAAACTCTGTATTTACATGTAGCATTGGGACGACGTTATCATCCGGTGGAGTATTTATTCCTTCACTCTCATATGTTTAGGTCTAAATCCACTTCATTCTTTGGGCTGATTAAGTTTTTGCCTGAATAACATCAGAGTTCAGAAACATTATTTAACATTAAAACATTCAGTGTAAATATATTCTACAGGAATTCTTTTAATTTAAAGAAATGTGGCTCTGTGTTTTAGACCAGAATAAACACGGGCGGCATGAAGGTAACATGGAGGGGATCTACATCTGCCCCACGTAGACTCTCTACTGGTGTCCCGCAGGGCTCAGTACTTGGTCCTCTTCTGTTCTCCCTCTATACCCGGTCTCTTGGTAAGGTCATATTATCGCATGGATTCTCATACCACTGTTATGCAGACGACACCCAACTTGTTCTCTCCTTTCCTCCCTCTGACACTCAGGTTTCCACCCGGATCTCAGCATGTCTGGCAGACATCTCATTTTGGATGGCTGCTCATCAGCTGAAGCTCAATCTCAGTAAAACCGAACTGTTGTTTATTCCTTGTGACTCATCTCCAGGTCAAGACCTTGTGATATCCATGGACAACAACCAAATCACTCCCTCAACCACTGCCCGCAATCTTGGGGTAACCGTGGACAATCATCTGTCATTTTCCCCACACATCGCTAACCTTACTCGCTCTTGTCGATTTCTTCTTTACAATATCAGAAGAATTCGCCCATTTCTTTCTTCACAGGCTACTCAGGTGCTTGTTCAGTCCCTTGTTATTTCAAGACTGGACTACTGCAACTCACTCCTGGCAGGCCTGCCTCTGTCCACGATTCGTCCTCTGCAACTGATCCAGAATGCAGCAGCACGACTCGTTTTTAACCTTCCCAAGTTTTCCCACACCACCCCACTCCTCCGCTCCCTGCACTGGCTTCCTGTAGCTGCCCGCATCAAATTCAAAACACTGATGCTTGCCTACAAAGCTAAAAATGGCCCAGCACCCACTTACCTCTCTGCGCTAATTACACCACGAACTGCACCACGTTCCCTCCGATCCTCCAGCACTGCTCGCCTCATCCCACCATCTCTCAGGGATCGAGGGTGGCATTCATCCAGGCTCTTTTCTGTTCTGGCACCGAGGTGGTGGAATGAACTTCCTCTAGATGTCCGTACATCAGAGACTTTGACTATCTTTAAACGACGACTCAAGACGCATCTGTTTCTCCAGTACTTGGACTAACCCCCCCCCCCCGAAAAAAAAAAAAAAAAAAAAAAAACACCCTCAGATGTGTTGGACTAATGGTACTTAGTTATTAACCTAGTTAACCCAGTGTAAGTATGTATCCAATGTTGTAAACATTAAAGCACTTTTTGTAAGTCGCTCTGGATAAGAGCGTCTGCCAAATGCCTAAATGTAAATGTAAATGTAAGGTTAGTGCTTTTCACCATCACGTGTGTGTGTGTGTGTGTGTGTGTGTGTATGGAGTTTCCATGTTCTCCTCGTGCTTGGTGGGTTTCCACCGGGTTCTCCAGTTTACCTTCACAGTCCAAAGACATGCAGATTAGATTCATTAGCGTTCCCAAATTATCTGTAGTCTCTGTGTGTGTGTGTGTGTGTGTGTGTGTGTGTGTGTGTGTGTGTGTGTGTGTGTGGACAACAAAAATGGATTAGCATTCTGTCCAGGTGTACCCCACTTTCTGCAATGAGATGAGAGACAAGAATACACACACACACACACAAAGAGAAAGGTGTTGTGTACTTTTTAAAGACAATCCATCATGAGCTGGTTCAAGACATTATTTACAATATTTATACCAGTTAGAAAACTATAACTATAACAGGCTCCCCTGTGTGACTGGAAGATGAACTGCAGTCATTAACCGTGCCAGTGGTGCCAATACAACCCGTGACCCACCTGTGTCGTGTGGGGGACGTGTCCGGTTCGACACCCCTGCACTAGAGGTCTGAAGGTCCAGTGTTGTCCACTAGGGGGCCTCAGACTGAAATCTGCCACACAAGAAAGAAGCCCCGCTCCAAAACCCACAGAAAAAAACCTTTATGAGAAGGTCTGAGCAGAGGTGTGTTTGGAGCAGTAAAAGGTGAGAGTGAATAAAAAGTCATGGTGTGTGTGTGTGTGTGTGTGTGTGTGTGTGTGTGTGTGTGTGTCGTGTTCAGAGAGTCGAGAGTCTGTGGATGGACATGGGGTCACAGGAGGCCTGAAGTCCATCCCAGGGGACTCAGGGCAGGAGACGGGTACACAGTGGACAGGGGGCCAGGTCATTGCAGGACACACACACACACACTTTAGGGTGAGACTCGAACCCTTGACTCTCTGGAGGTTCGAGGCCACAGTGATGATCACTACACCACCCTGGACGATGTATTTCTTGTTTGTTTTTTCTTTTATTTTACACATTTTGACTTTAATGAGTCGATATAAAGACTGATGACAGGAAAATAAATAAAATCTGATAAACAGCTTTTAATGAAAACTTCAGCTGCAACAGGTTTATAAGATCATAAAACAAGTAAACTTTATCTTTAAGGTAACAGTAAATAAACACAATCAGATTTAAGATTCTTATTGTTTACATTAATGAGATTATAGATCAGTACACACACACACCTGAGACACACCTGAGACACACCTGAGACACAATAAAATCACACCTGGATCCTGATAGACAGCGCCTCCTGCTGCTCACAGTGGGTCAGTGCTTGTGTTTTATATTCAGGGGACTGGAACCTACACACACTCGACATCTTTGGCAGAACTGCTCCTTAATACGCCGGCGTTTGGACCAGAAATTAATCTCATAGGATGAAGAAATCCTGATCCATAAATTCTGATCTCAAAATTAATCACATAACTCCAGTAACAAATAATTCAGTAACTCACTGACTGACACACACACACACACACACACACACACACACACACACACACACACACACACACACACACACACGTTCACTAAACAGTGTTGAGTTTTATTACACCCTGGTGGTGGTGATTCATTTTCTATAACAGCAGCTCCGGTGGTATTTATGTGCTCACTCTGATACGTTATGGTTTCCATAGTAACAATGGGGGCGTGGCCAGCCCTCGTGCCACTGATAATAAACGGGTTAGAAAAACAAGTGTAACTGTTCATTCTGTAACTAATAAAAACCACAAAAGCTAAAAACCAGATAAAATACAAAACCCTGTAAAAACCCTGAAACCCAAAAGAAACCCGTCAGCACCGTAAATAAAATCAGTTTTCTTCAGTAACATGAAATATCAAAAGTCCCCACTGAAGGTCCTCGTCCCGGTGTACACGGTGTCCTGGTGTTAACAAGGTACAGCGAGGTTACAGAGCTCCATCAATAAACCTAAAACTTCATTTATTTATATAATCAATTTAAATGAAATGGATCTGAACGTCTGGCCGCGTCATGAACGTTAGCGTTGGTGTTGATGGAGACTCTGAGACGGCCAGGGTTCCGCGTCTGATCAGCGAGGAGCCGGAGACAGGAAGATGTTGAAGACGACGGCGAAGAGCAGGAAGGCGATGTAGCCCACGATGCAGAACCAGAAGCGAGGATCACGGAGGAGCTTCTGGTTGTAGTTACTGAAGAACACGTAGCCGATGGTCATTCCTGCGATTCCTCCACCGATGTGAGCCACAAACGACACCTGAGACAGAACAGGGAGACGCGGTGAGACACGGTGAGACACTCTCACGCACTAGGACACGCGGGGACGAGATGTAGGGATTCAGAGAGTGGGTGTGTCCGCGTCACACCATCCTGCTGTAGATAACATCACCACAACACCACCACACCATCACCACACCATCACCACACCATCACCACAACACCACCACACCACCACCACACCATCACCACACCATCACCACAACACCACCACAACACCACCACAACACCACCACACCATCACCACACCATCACCACACCATCACCACACCATCACCACAACACCACCACACCATCACCACAACACCACACCATCACCACAACACCACACCATCACCACAACACCACACCATCACCACACCATCACCACAACACCACACCATCACCACAACACCATCACACCATCACAACACCACCACACCATCACAACAGCCGTCCTGAGGAGGATCTTGTCCGAGTGGGAAATTCAGTGAACTTAACAATAATGTAGAGTATTTAGTGTTAAACTCTCACCTTGAGTCCTGCAGCGCTGGTCAGGAAACGTCTGTAGAGAGCGAAGCCCACGTCTGTGCCAACTACACACACACACACACACACACACGTTTATGGTAAAAGTAATTAATGAGAGAAGTTTAATCTTTTTCTATGCATTTTTATTGCTTATTGTGTGTGTGTGTGTGTGTGTGTGTGTCTGTGTGTGTGTGTAAGTGATTTAAAGCCTACCGATGAGGACGATGACGGTGATGCGGAACACTCCGAGCAGAGGAATCATCTCTCTAAAGTTCTGCAGGAGAGACAGACAGTCAGACAGACAGACAGACAGTCAGACAGACAGACAGACACAGAGACAGACAGACAGACACAGAGACAGACAGACAGACACAGAGAGACAGAGACAGACAGTGTGTGTTAGCTTCTGAAACAGGAACGTGTTTATGAAGAAAATATTCAAAACCTCTAATTGTTTACATACACGTGATTATTGAGATTCCTTTATAGATATTTATGTCACAGG
>NC_071124.1:250000-285000 GCF_024256425.1 Clarias gariepinus
TTTGTTTCCTTCCTCACACATACACACACACACACACACACACACACACACGGGTCAGGATGGAGCACATTGCTCACTATGCCTCACAGTTACAGTACACACTGTTCATACGTCACATTTCTTGTTTAGACGCTGATGATTTACACATAAATTAAGGACCTGAAACCTGTAATTTATACTCTTCAATTCCCTTTAATTCTATTTTATTTGGTAAATATTGTACATTTCTTTTTTTTTTTTTTTTTTTTTACAAATTTCTAATTGTTTAGTTTTTATTAGATTTTGTCCAAAATGTGGGGGGTTACGGTTCTACGGGAGGTTCTGTTCAGATGGAGTGTTTTATTACAAACGACTCCGAGTGTGTGAGAAAAAAACATCACCAAAACGAGTAAAAGTACAAAAATGGTGTGTTTTGACATCAAACAGTTTACATACACTCCCGATGGTGTATCACACACACATCTCAAAAACATCACACCTCTTTATGATGGGGGGCTGCAGCTCTCTCTCTCACACACACACACACACACACAGCAAATGGTGAGACAACACTACTATAGCCCTAAAGAAATAGACACTGTTGTGTGTGTGTGTGTGTGTGTTTGGGGTGTGTGTATTAGTAAAGACTGTGAATGTCTCTGATTAAAGTCTGATACTGAGGCTTCTCTTAAAAAAATATTTAAAAAAAAGAAAACCCGTCATACACACAGACTAAACCCAGGACTAAACCCAGGACTAAACCCAGGACTAAAGGTTTATTTTCGCGCTTGTTCTTTAGGAATGATGAAGAAAAGAATAAGAAAAACTAAATGAATCAAAGATAAAGAACAAGTGTTAAAAAACTGAAAATGTATCACTACAATCTGACCTGTACTGACTGGTACAATAATAATAATAATAATAATAATAATAATAATAACAATAATAATAATAATAGGTTTACCTCTCCGAGGCTGATGAGGATGATGAAGATGGGCGGCGGGCAGCAGTTGGCTCTCTCCAGGTACGTCTCTCTCAGGTCCTCAGGCAGCATCCACTTGGACACGGACATGTGGAACCTCTCGCAGCACCCGGCCCCCCTGCTGGCCCCCCCTGCGCCCCCTGTGTCCCCCTCCCCCTCCCCCTCCTCCTCACCCCAATCCGCCCCACCTCGCTCCACAGGTAACGCTTCACCCGCCTCCACATCATCACTCGCCATCTCACACCACCACCAGCCTGCTCCTGTCTGTTCAGGGAAAAGTTTACACACACACACACACACATACACACACACACACACATACACACACACACACACATACACACACACACACACACATCCTGTAAACACTTATACAGGAAATGCCAAAGCACGTCTACTCTCTCTCTATTGTTATCTTATGTACAGGAAGCAGGAACATAAACACACACACACACACCTCCCCCTCTCCTCGCGGTGACCCGGTCTGATTATCCTCTGATCTCCGCGCCGCCGGTCCGATCTGTGTGCAGTGTGTCGTGCTGTAGATCAGACCTGCACGACTGTGTGTGTGTACACACACACACACACACACACACACACACACTCTCTCTCTCTCTCTCTCTCTCTCACACACACACACACACACACACACACACGGGTCGGTCCGAGCTCTGAGACAGATCCTGCTTTAATCAGATCCGCTTACACACACACACACACACACACTCAGCTCTGTTCTGTTTAGTTACTCACACACACACACACACACACACACACACACACTCAGCTCTGTTCTGTTTAGTTACTCACACACACACACACACACACACACACTGCAGACACCGAGAGGGAAAAACCTTCAGCCGCCATTTCCAGCCACACCTGAGTGACGTCACAGGCGGAAGCGGCCGCAGGTGTGTCCAGGTGTTTATTATAAACTAATCAGACTGAGTGTGTGTGTGTGTGTGTGTGTGTGTGTGTGAGGGGGGGGGGCAGGATTAAGGGAAGGTCTGTTTTATTTAAGTGAGAGTTCCGTTAACGTGTCTTAATGAATCCCCGCTGAGTTGCCATGGTAACGTACACCTCCGTCTGTCTGCACGAGACCAGCTGAACTGTCGCGCTTATTAAAGCGGTGTCACAAAGAATCTCCGACGTGTGGAAACATCATCCCTGGAGACCGTTCCGTCTGTTTCATTCTCACTAATCATGTCGTGGAATAAAAACTTATTAAGGCTATAAAATCATGTTTCAGCATTTGGATTATCCCCAAAATAATGTAAATAAAATCGTAATCATATTAAAAAGGTCAAACAGGAGAACTTTCATGCAGTAGCAGGTTATTGATATGCCTTTATGTATTAACTCCATCCGTTCCTCAGGTTCTCCCGATGTCTTGGGTTCTGTGGACGGAACCCACATCAGAACTCAGGCTCCAGCTGGACCGACTCAGGCGGACCGTGAACAGGGAATCTCTCCATAGCCTCAGTGTACAGGTGTGTAGATTGGCAGTAACTCCATACATCACCAGGCTTTAGCTCTGAATTTAACACATATTGAGAATCTTAAATTAATGTTCTGCCAGGCAAAATATACTACATCACTAAATCCACTGTCTGTGTTCAGATGATCTGTGACAGCGACTGCCTAATTACTAAAACGGCCCGGCTCTGTCCATGACTCCAGGATCTTCGAGCGTCCTCACTGACACAGAGGTTTGCAGAAGGCAGGAGAAGATTTCAAGCAAGGGTTTTTACTTCTCAAGCATTTTTCATGGAAACATAATTTTAAAAGAGAAATAGTTGTAACATTCAGTAGGCACACATAACTTTATAAGTCTTCATATATATATATATATACTCAGCAAAAAAAAGAAACGTCCTCTGACTTTCAACTGTTTTTACTTTCAGTAAACTTAATGTGTAAATATTTGTATGAACACTAAAAGAGTCAACACCATAAGACATAAACTAAAAATGTTTCCCAATGTGTCCCTGAATGAAGGGAGGCTCAAAATCAAAAGTACCAGTCAGTATCTGGTGGCCACCAGCTGCTTGAAGTACTGCAGTGCATCTCCTCCTCATGGACTGCCTATTGCGGACAGTCTGAGCACTGATGGAGGGATTGTGTGTTCCTGGTGTGACTCGGGCAGTTGTTGTGGCCATCCTGTACCTGTCACGCAGGTGTGATATTCGGATGTACCCATCCTGTGCGGGTGTTGTTACACGTGGTGTTCCACCGCGAGGATGATCGTCCGTCCTTCCTGTCTCCCTGTAGCGCCGTCTTAGGCGTCTCACGGTGCGGACATGGCGATTTATCGCCCTAGCCACATCAGCGGTCCTCATGCCTCCCTGCAGCATGCCTAATGCACGTTCACGCAGATGAGCAGGGACCCTGGGCATCTTTCTTTGGGTGTTTTTCACAGTCGGTAGACAAGTCTCTTTAGTGTCCTGCGTTTTTCGAACTGTGACCTTAAATGCCTACTTTCTGTAAGCTGTTAAGGTCTTAACGACCATTCCACAGGTGCATGTTAATTAATTGATTATGGTTAATTGAACATGCATGGAAAACATTGTTTAAACCCTTTACAATGAAGATCTGTAAAGGTATTTGGATTTTTACAACACTGTTGAAATACACAGTCCTAAAAAGGGAAGTTTTTTTTTTTTTGCTGAGTATATATGGGGGGGGGGGGTCATCTTGAACTGTAGGAGTGTCACAGCATATGTAATTGATACCTTCTTTTGCAGGGGAGTTTAATAGAGTCCTGCTTGGGGACAGGGGTTATGCCTGCATGCCATACCTCCTAACCCCCTACCCAGAACCTCATACTGAGGCAGAAAGGCAATTTAACAATGCCCACTCAAAAACAAGGGCAGGGATAGAAATGCCTTTCGGCCAATTAAAATCCAGGTTCGAAATCCGTACACATTTCACAATTATTGCAGGGCAAGTTAAGGTTAACACAGCCCTCACTGCTTTAACCCTTGCAGATTCCAGTGCCTGTAGGGCCTCAGAGTAAGGCCGGACCGAGCATGCAACATTGTGGGTGCCTGTGCTGTGCTACACAATATAGCAACCATACCCCGGGAGAAACTGCTCACAGTGTTGGTGGAGGTGCAGTGGGAAGACATACCAGCTCTTGAGGAAAGATTGGAAGGACGGACTGTAAGGGACCTTTACAGGGACAGTTATTTTATGTAAAGCCACTGGTGACCATTGAGCCCCAACCCCCAGCTCGTGTAGTGGTGGATAAATAGAACACATGCTCAAAATGGACACTATTTCCTTTATTCACATTGTCCAGAACAGAGGGCACTTTAGAACTAGAGATGGTCTAATTAATAACTTTTTTAAAAAACATTAACATAACATCTTTTCATGTACAAAATACCCAATAATAAAAATAATAATAATAATTTAAACAAGTTGGAATACTTTATTCAAGGTGCAAAAATATGTCAGTGTATTAAATCACCAGCTGGTGGGGCCGTTTCAGAACTCTGCGTCCTGCCGTCGCTGTTCTGAAGCTGTCCAATTACACCAGACACATTCAGAACAGACCTGTCAATCATCCTTTTCTTGGAGCTGTGGAGAGAAAGACAACAGAAAATTAAAAACCCAGTTTGAACCATGTACTACTGCATTGTTACAATCTATACTTACCTCAGTCTGTAGTTTCTTGATCTCCAACTTCGTTTTCTGTATGAGAAGCTTTTTGTATTCTATATCTAGCTTTTCTCTTTCAATCGACAGGAGCAGCTCCCGCTTGTTAATGGCTCGTACATCCTGTGACAAAGATAATGCGTCACACAGACACCAGGTATGTTTCTGGTAATAATGGGTAGTTACTCACTTCGCTCTTTGCTGAGAGGGACGGTGGTGTGGGCACATCCTGCAACAAGGTTTACTGGTAATAAAACAGTTCTTCAGATTGCACACATATGCAAACCATTTCACATTTGGGCTTACCTCCTGAAGATCAGTGTCTGCAGACACCGTCTCTTCATCAACAGCCCTGGATGTACTGGGGCCATCAAACTGCAAAATGGGGAAAACTACATCTGTTAAAGCAAGAGAAGATAGCATGACAGAATAGGCTGTAAACCAAAACCATGACTAACTTACACATGGGTCAGGAGTGTCCTGCACAAATGTAGCTGGGGGATCAAGCAGAATTACATCATCTCCTCTCACTGCATAAATGGGCTTACTGTCACTCATCAATTATCACAACCAAGAGACCGACACCCGGAGGGAAAGTAGTGGACAATACCTTGTAATAGTGAAGGATTAATATGTAAGACCAGGGTAAGGCTACTGGGTCAGTAGAGTTCACACACACACACATACACACACACACACACATCAGTAAAGCTCTTATTAACAACCTAGTTATATTACACTGACGTGGTTAGGCTTAAATCAGATATTTTTTATAATATGCTTATTTGTGCAGAACATTTCATACAGGTTCGATTTAAAGTATTTACAGAGATCAAATAATAAAGAACATTATAATATAAGATGGACATGTAAACACAGAAGGGTCCACGTTAGCCACAGGGATCGAACCAACAACCGCAGTAGTGTGAACCATTACCCACTGTGACCATGATACACTTGTAATGTTTATATACCTCAAGCATCAAGTCTGTCTGCAATCTGTTTCCAAGGCTTTCCCCTGACTTTATTTATAGTAACGGTGTTCCCTTTTTATTTATTATGTCTGGGTTTTCCTCACACAACTCCATGAGCAGCGGAGAAACAACTGCCCGCCTTTTACCTGTCTGGCTCATTTCGGATCGATGTTTCGTTCATCCATTTGTTTGGGCTTTTTAAAGCTCGCGGGCGGGCGGGCGCGCGCACACAGTGAGCCCACGCGAGCCTGCCTTGAATAATCACTTCCAGCTCCGTTAGTGGGACGAGCCGAGGCTGCACGTGGAGACGCCGCTGAGACGAGTCTCACTTCTGCGCGGGAGTCTGGATTTATTCAGATACTTTCATGGAATACTCCTCTCATGATTTATTCCGTTTATATTATTATTATGTTCTTACTTTGTCTTTTTAATCCGTAAAGCCTGTAAATCACACACACACACACACACACACCTGTTAATCCCTGAGAGTGTACTGGTGAAGTCACGTGACACCATAATTAAACGTTCTGTTTAAAATATTCTCTATTTTATACTTTATTTTATTCTATCTCTGTATATTATAGATTTTATATGTGAATTTTTTCCCCTTTAGGACAAACAGTCGAGTTTTACTGCATCATTGGGACAAAAAGGCAACTTTGTACTGAACTCTCACTTTTAAGTTGATTTAATACAGTGTATGAAGTTATTTATTTTTTACACAATTTATTTGACCCTTTTTGCATGTTATTTATAGACTTCTGATTAATTTATTTACTTTATAAAGTTGTTTTGCCCTAATAGACCAGTTCCATTGTATCTTTGTTGTTTCACACTGATGTTGACCTTCACATTCCATCTGAACATCTCAAAGCATCTGTACCTTCATATAGTTCCTGGGCCCTAAAATGCCCCCTGGGGATAAATAACGTTTTTTAATTTAATTACCTTGAATGTGAAAATACTGTGATATTTAATAATGATGTTACAGTATGGAAATAAACCAAACACATGGAGGGAAAAATATTCAGATGTTCTAAGTGTAAATCTGTATATAATTATAGAAAAAGTAAGTTGTGTTTTTATTGGTCTTAATAAAGTTAATTCATTAAATGGCTGCATTTTATTTACTGTAGAACTTTCTAGCTTAAGTGATCTGAGTAACTACACTTAAGTGTGTGTAATGTCTTAGCTCGGAATTCCTGAACACACTCAGTATTAATACTGGTGCAATCACGTGATCAGTAATATTTAACTCCAATGACCTGCATTTCAGAAACATAAATTAATGGTAAAAAGTGAGTCTTTATAAGGAGTGTAAAGGAGAGAGGAGAGGTGTTTCTAATAACCTGCTGGAACTGTTACACAGTCTGACCACTAGAGGGCGACACATTCTGTAATTTACTCCATTTGATGAATGTGGGCGTTGCAGAAGGTCCAGGTTTATTTCTGGTCCAAACCCAGACAAAGTAGTTCTTGTGTGGATCAGATGGTCTGACGTGACGACCCCTCAAATGGAACACCCCAAAGACCCACAACTCTACTTCTGCTACACATTTAGGAAATGGTGTGATGAGAACTTGATTCAAAATTGTTACCAACACACACCATTATCCTGACCTTCATCCCCTCCTCTTCCTCATCTGTTCCTATCCTCCTAAACCCCCTGATCACAGAGCAGTGTGAGGACTGCAGTGTTTCTTACCACAATTTAATCAGATTATAACCATTTACATCAAGGTAAAATAAAAAAACAAAAGGAATAAGAGTGAGGACATGGGTACGAGAAGACCACCGAACCTTTATTCATTTCAAAACAAAACAAAAAATAATAAGAGTAAAGAAAATAAAAATATCCACATCCCTCAGGTCTAAAACAGGAGGAGAGCTGAGAGCGTTAGAGGAGCGGCAGATTCAGAAACATTCACACTTTCACTTTTCTGTCTTTATATTAAAAAGAGGGAAGAGAGGCGTTTATCAGGACAGCGTTTATGACGAGTGCTCAGGAGCCGGAGGACTTCAGGAGAAGAAACGACAGAGGGTTAAAGTGGAGAAAAAACCCAGAGCACCTGAGCAGTGTTTAAAATGAACGAGGGATTAGAGAGAGAGAGAGAGAAAGAGAGAGAAAGAGATGATACTGCAGTAACCACACTGATGGCCTGTAGTCTCCCATCTGGGAACTTCAAGATACATCTGAAACACACACACAGAGAGATTATGATTTAAACCCAGTTATTTATATTGTACAGTAGAATCAGAATTCAGTACAACACACAACTACAATAAATAATTGGACCAATTTAATATTTAATTAAGAATGATTAGAGATAGTGATCTTAACGAGGTGCAGGTGTACATACAGCTGGCAGGTCGAGCTCCGTACCGCCTCATGATCTGATCCTGTGTGAATTTCACAAACGACTCGTACTGTTCTGTAACACACACAGAATAGGATCAACACACACAAGGAATGTAATGATTAATCGACATTATCAAGTAAAATCTTTAATCAGAATAATTGGCAAAAAAATTTACAGTTTAGTTGATGACATCACACTTAACTTCCACGTGAAGGGTGTGTGCTGACGTGTAGATGCTTGGTTTACTGGAGTAAAGCAAAAATCCCTGTGTGTGTGTGTGTGTGTGTGTGTGAGAGAAAACATTTTACTTGAGCAAAATCAGACTCTGTGCTGGGGGCGTGGCCACAGTGAGATTTATATTTCTGTGATTGATAGGAGAGTGAGGTTATTGGGAGGGGAGGGCACACGAGCTCACGGAAGGAAGTTTTCTATTTATTTATCTCATAATATTACTAGGACACAATAGTTAAAATCTTCCTTTAAACAAGAAATCCTTAGTATTATATAAGCCAATAATCTAAAAAAAATAAATAAATCTCCTTACATTTCGTAAATTGCTGCTACTTTTTTCTTGGTTGTAGATTTTGTTTTATTGTTGTGCGCTTGTGCGTGTACTGTACCTGCCAGCTTGGTGTTGAGGATCTGCTCGTACTCCTCGCGGATCTTCTCTTCGTGGTCTTTGAGGAGGCGCTCACACAGGTAGCTCACCTGCCGCAGGGTGAAGGTGGGCTGGTCTTTCTTCAGTGATGACGCACCTGAGGAGGAAGTGGGAGGATCAGACCATAAGCCAGATCAGACCATAAGCCAAGATAAAGACGGAACATCAAGAGAGAAAGAGAATCAGGGTCTCTGTGTGTGTGTTCGTGTTCTGACCTGGTGGTGAGCTGGGGTTGGAGCTCTCCGCAGCTGCGCCCGTCTCCGTCTGGTTGAACGCCCCCTCCAGCTGCCGTCGCCGTTGGTAACGACTGTACTCCTGTCGAATGTTCTGGAAGATCTGCTCTGTAAACACAAACAAACAATCGGTTACCTCATGCCACACCCCTCTGACTTGGTCAGAAGCTGTTGATTAATTCTCTAAAACAGCGACTCTGACAGTAACCGGTTTGTATTAATGCACTCGCTCTGATACGTTACGGTTTCCATAGCAACAGCTCACACGGGGGGGGTGTACAGCGCTTCCTACTCTGATGAGGCTCCGATTAAAAGTCGTGAACCATGGATCCGGTCCCAAGGCCCGTGCTGATCAGTCTCCAGACCAGAAGGTTTTAAGGGCACTGGCTGCATTTCACTCTGAAGTCCACTTTAAAGTGTGCTCCCTGGTCCAAGTGCAGGGAATGTCAGTTAAGAAAACTTTCCTCAACAAAACTCCATCATTTTAAACACCAGCACAGATGTCACTACCTCCACACGTTACCATGGTAACATACGCATCCTCAGATGCCCGTTGCTGCAGAAAATGTTACACTACAAACATTAGTGAATATTTACTGAAAGAAAAACTGATGTTACGAAACATGTACAACTTTTACAGGACGTTCGGAGAACGTTTTACAGATTACGAGTCTACATAATAAAGATTTATGGATTCAATTAAAATGTCTTTAATACCAATAGATATCAAGCTCCTTATTGTATACTTTTGCTCCAGCGAGGCTCAATGACTGATGGGAAATTTGTAGGACTGGTCCGAATACCATTTTTTGAGCTTCGAATAGGGATGTAACGGTATCAAAACGTCACGGTGCGTTAATGCCTCGGTATAAATGGCGCGGTACGGTATTTATTGAATCACATAGGAAAAACAAAACTAATAAAGAGACTCGAAAAAATGCCAGAAGTGTTTATTAACATGAACACTAAACATATCAATGGCATACAAATAAGCTATCTATCTGTAAACTTTGAAACAAGAACTTCAATTATTTAATTTTAGTAACAAAAAAATTATTAAACCATGTTAAAAAATAAAGTTTATTTTCAATAACAGCCTACTTATTGCAGCTGGCCCATGTGCTGAATGAGTATTTGAGAACACTTACCTCATTTACTCACTTATTTAGACAGATAAAGATTTTTTTCCCTTTCTCGTTTCTTTTCAGAGACAGTATTTGCGGTACAACAGTATTTACAATACCATTACATCCCTTCGGTGGGAGGGGGCTGAATATATTCTTATCCTCAATAAAGGCAGAAATCTCTGCGTGTGTCGTTTGTTGCATTTTTATGTCGAGAACAGTTTATCCAACTGCTGCGGACGCAAGGGAGTGCATTTTTTTTCTTCGCATTTTTGTGTACTATGGATACAGGCAAGTTGTCATGAACTAACCTAAGTAGACCAGAAGACGTAGCTTTAGCGGGTAGCCCTTTGTAGCATGAATTGTGAACCCAAATGCGGAGTAACACGAGTAGGCAGGATAACCACGCGATTGTTTTGAGGACTCTCTCGAATGGGGTGCAAGGGATTAACACAATTTAACCAGTGTCCTATTAACACACACTCAGCAAAAGCGCCCGAAGCGACATTGGGCAAACTCAATGACAGAGCGATGTGCCACGCCATCTTGTCTTTTATGCTTTCTGGTTCGCGACCGTATTCTTTCTGCGTCCCAGTGCCGGTCGCGGACCAAGTGTGCATGACAAGTTTGCCGCAAGGGCTAATCATTTAAGCGCGAATAAGAACCATTTTGCAGGGATCGATGTCACGGGTTAAAATTTTTTTTTTTCTTTTTTCCGAATATTCGAATCTCAAAATGAAAACTCGAATGCCATCCCTCCAAACGAAGATTCTGATCCAGCCCTAGAAATGTGTCACCTCTGGTGAAGTGAAGACCCGTTGTTCACTTGTTCCCTACACCAGTTCTCTTTGAACTGAGCGGTTTAGAATTACACTTAACATGGCTGAACACTGTAGTGTAGTGTACTTCTCAGGGAACCCCAGGCCAATCAGAACACACACATTCACAGATAGTTTATTTACACGGTCCTGAGCAGAGCACGGCTGAATGATTAGAGGAAAAAACTGCTAAGTACAGGAAAATAATCAACACCACTGACCTGCTTCATCACACCATCCTGATGATGTAACTGGTGTATTATCTCTCACACAGACAGTTCAGACACTTTCACACACACTACAAATCATATTATATATATATATATATATATATATATATATATATATATATAAAGAGTTAGTGTTTCAGTTCTGTGCTGATCCTGGGTCACATCAGGTAGAATTACACACACACACACAATTGTAAACACACACAGCTGTAACACGACGTCATAAACTGTGTGAGGAAAAATTTATCTTCTCATTTGAAAAACTTAAAATATTTATAACTGTATACACAGCGCAAATCTACTCTAAAAGTGAAAGTGTTCCTCTTAATAACACTAATTATTATACTGATGTTATTTTGAACACACACACCACTCTCCCGTGTGTAAACCGGAAGTTGTTACACACACACTGCACCCCCCCCCCCCCAAACACACTGCAGTAACAATGGAATAATCGCAGTTTCCGGTCACGTGACTGCACTTTAATGATTATTACCGTTTAATTAATAAATCCTCACAGAGAGTTCGCGTGCGTTCGGCTACCTCCGCTAGCATTGTTAGCATCACAGTACCGCGTTGTGTTTATCTCAGGACTGTAACAATAAAGCGTTAAACTGTGACTGTATAAATAAACACGAGTACACTTCACTGGGGTTATAACTGTGTACAGACTTATGAATAAACATGTCTTTTACTTTAAATGTTGTTCGCGTGAGAACAAAGCTAACACCACCACAACAGTTAGCTTCCCTGAGTTAGCCTGATTAGCAAGATGCTAACGCTGTACTTCAGGCTAATCACACCACACTCACATCTCCCCGCTAACTCGGTGAAACACTGTGTGTGTGTGTGTGTGTGTGTGGTGATTATATACAGTGTTGTATATATTTAATGATATATACAGTGGGATATAATCAGGCAGTAGACGGCGCGGTGGCGGTGTTGAGTCCCAGCCCCCGGTCACCCTCTCCGCCGCGGCAGGGCGCTACAGCACCGCCCGAGGGACGGACCGGGCTGAGATCAGGCCGAACCTGAACCCGAACCCCCCACATTACAGATAATTAAGGTCGAACCCTCCTCACCTGGGGTTAGCCTGTGCTCTCCGCTCCCGGCCTGAGGAGACACCGGGGTCGCGTTGCTTTCCGTCTGCGGTCTCAGGCTGCACCTCTGCGGGGAGGGGGTCGCGGCGGCTCCGGCTAGCGGGCTGCACCTCCGGCGCTTCGGGGACTGAGGGCCCAAAAGGGCCTCAAACTCCATGGAGCGCTTTAACGTCGCACCGCACGCCATGTTCCACCACCGTGGGTTAAATTACAGTCGGGTTTTCGAGCTTTTAAAATCCCAAATGTTCGCTAAAACCTCCGGTTTCCTCCGTGTCTCGCAGCGCGTCTTTCTCTCCGTAGGCTTTCTTTATTAGCTCAGCGGTTAGCCCCTCCCCCTCCCACTCCGGCCCGTTTGGATTCGCCAATCGCCGGAGCCGTAGCAAAGTGCTGTGACGTCACGGCGGCGGACTGTACCATGTCGCCCACATAGGGGGCACTGTTTCCTCTTTAACGTGCTTCCTCTCAGTGCATAGTGTTTATTTGTGTGTGTCTCATTGTGTGTGTGTGTGTGTGTGTGTGAGTTTGTTTCTGAGACACTGTGAGGAATGCTTTGGTGTGTGTGTGTGTGTGTGCTAAATTCCAACGGCACTGTAGAGCTTTGCAAAAAGCTTAAAAAGTCTGATTTAAAGACACTTATTGGTTTCATTTCATCTTAAATCATGTGTATTTACATTTCCTCATTTGGCCCGTTTCCAACATTTAGACCTTCTGTATAAATAAAATAAAGGTTTTGTCTGTACATTGGGTCAGAACTCGATCTTTCAATGATCTCTTTGAGTATGTTTCATACACTGGAGGACCAGAATCCAGTCTCAGAAACATTTCTGTTTGTCTGTCCTGTTAGATGATGTCACATCACACAAAACTGTCCGTCTAGACTTTACTGAATCTCCTGCAGTCCTTAGATCTCTGTCTGAAGTTTAATCTGCACCATCAGTGAATCTAAATGTGGAGTAAAAGTGATGTTATGAACAGTTATGTGTGGGATTTAATAATCTACTGTAAAATAATCTACTAATGCGCTACTGTCTCAATGTAAACAAACACCTGCACCAATAGATATTAATTAGAAAAGATAAAGTGAATATTTTGACTGGGATTAGTTCATATTTTCACTTTGGCTGAAATAACAGCGCTGAAGTGGTATAAGTGAATTTTAAGACAAAACATCATGTTTGTCTGATCTCCTTTTTCAATTTCTCATCTGTGATTCAGCATCATCAGAAGACCTTTATCCTGTGTGTGCTGCAGCTCTGTGTTCATAGTGTGTGTGTGTGTGTGTGTGTGTGTGTGTGTGTGTGAGTGTGTGTGCTTTTGCATTCTCTTCAATGTAATACTAAGTTTTGGGTAGTTGATCAGGGCAAAAAAAAATTGTCTTGTTGCAGGATAAAGTCACATTTAAATTGTAATATTTTTGCCTTTTTTCTTTTTTTTACTCCACATGCCATAAAAGGTTTTGCCATTTTTAGTGTTTATGTGCAATTCAAGTTTAACACTTTTTGTAATATTCAAACAATTTTTTAATGTATTTTATAAAGCCTACAAAGAACAAAATTCACTTTATTGACCCTAGTGAACGTCTTACAGCAGCACATAAAAGTAATACAAAAGAATATTAATACAAAAGAAAGGCAAAGTTATGGTAAAGTTATTAGAATAAGATATATATTTGTGTCTTTCTCACTAAAATTGTCATCAGCACCTCCATATGCAGCTGGACTTATGACGTGCTAAGCGGCAGAGTCTCTCAGGATGTCCAATCACATGTAGTATATCTTCATCCTGAACTCCAGTGCTCCACAGGATTATTTTCTGAGTCTGCTGCTTGGCATCCTGTTTATCCATGACCCAGTGCCTCTGTACAACTCTGACATTACCATCAAGTAAATTAATCCATGGGTCCTAACACCAAATGTGATTAATTAGCCTACAGGGAGAAGATCCGAAGCCAAGCAGGATGATGTTGAGCTCACTTTGGAACAGCTTTTGCCCAGCTGGACATCTTCACTGCAGTAGATGTTTGTGTAGAGAATGCATCATCATCAGAGACTACTCACATTTAAGTTACAAACTGTTGAACCTTGTTCTTTCCAGGAGGAGTTACCGAAACCTTCATACCAGAACCAGCAATCTTTCCCACAACCATAGCTGACCAGTGTCAGCTTCATTCCCACAACCATAACTGAACTCTGCACTACACTGTTAGGCCACTGATATCATCTGATTATATCCTGTAATCATTCCACAACTTAAATATTCTCTACATCCTGTATAATCTATATATTATTATAGTTTTATAGTACACACCTGTATATGCAGTACAAAAAAGTACACTATATCGCCAAAAGTATTCACTCTCTCCTGTCTTCACATGCATATGAATTTGAGTAACATCCAATTCTCAATCCAGAGGGTTTAATATGATGTTGGCCCTTTCCAGCTATAACAGCTTCAACTCTTCTGGGAAATGTGTTTTAGGAATGTGTGTATGGGAATTTTGGATTCTTTAATTCATCCCAAAGGTGTTCTATCGGGTTGAGGTCAGGACTCTGTGTTGGCCAGTCAAGTTCTTCTACACCAAATTTGCTCATTCATGTTTTTATAGACCTTGCTTTGTGCACAGGTGTGCAGCCATATTGGAACTGGTGGGTGGTAGTTTTTCAGGAGTTTTGCTCGGCCCCGTACTTCCAGTGAAATGAACATTTACTGCTTTAGCATACCAAGACAATTTGGACAATTTCATGCTCCCAACTTTGTGGAAACAGTTTGGAGGGGACGGCCCCTACTTGTTCCAACATGACAGCGCACAAATGCACAAAGCAAAGTCCAGGTCCTGACCTGAACCCGACAGAACACCTTTGAGATGAATTAGAGCGGAGACTGCAAGCCAATACCAAATATTTTACAGAGTCAGTTTAAACATACTTCCTCTAGTGTCATTCTACATCTTTTCAGTTTATACACTTCCTGAAGTTCCACGGTGACTTCAGAGAGCTTTGGATCCTCTAACACATCAACCATCAGGTGTGAAGAAGCACAAATGGTCCATCCCTAAGTGATGGACTTTAACAGATGTGCGTGCACTTCACACCTTGGCTCGGGCAGACAGAGCTGGGGGGAGAGGGTGACTGGGGGGTGGGGGGGGGGCGGTTTACTTTGGCGTGAGCTAAAAGAAAGCGTCCCTTGTTTGGTCTGTAAAAGTGTGAAACAAGATAAGCTCAGCATGGTTTATTCTGCCTTTTTGGTCACATGTGTGGTTTCACAGATCAGATGTGTGGGCGAAGCTTTTGGTTATTCTAATTAGTCTTCTAATAGCTTCTGTACTATAATTAAAATCCACAATTTCTCCTTCAGTGACTGTGAACCTTTAGAACTAAAACACACTCGTTGTTTAAATGATGTTAACACACTGCCTGGCTAAAATCTTTTTTGATTACATTCAACTACCTTTAGCTTACTGTGTGTGTGTGTGTGTGTGAGCACACACACACACACACACACACAGAACCGCACTCTCTCTCTCACACACACTGGAACATGTCCGTGCCATCAGTGAAGAAGAAACCCTCCATAGATGTGATCCTCTGGTGGTTCAGTACATTCAGGTGGTCAGCTGACTTCATTTTATTGCCCCATAACGTTACTGAGTCTAGACCTGAGTAACTGATCAACCCCAGATCATAACACTGTCTCCAGAGGCTTGTACAGTGGACACTATGCATGATGGGAGCATCGCTTCATGTCCTTCCCTTCTCACCCTGACACGCCCATCACTCTGGGATAGACTCAGTCTGGACTCATCAGGTCACATGACCTGACATTCTGTGTGTGTGTGTGTGTGTGTGTGTGTGTGTGTGTAAATGCTCTTATTTTCACTAATAAACATAGCTCTGATTTCTACTGGACATTTTGTACCACGTGACTTCACCAGGGGTAAAGAGTTATGGGGTTAGGGTTGGGGGGGTGATACACACCCATAAGGAACTCATATTTAAACTTTTTCTCCGATATGAATTGACAATTTTAAACATGTTTTTAAATATATATTCTCATATATTATTAATTCTGTTATAGATCCAATACGCTGTAACCATTAAACTGACCATTTAATTAACTGACACCAAATATACTTCCTGTCAATAAAATAGTTCTCAAGAAGAACTTTACACACAGAGGTTTAGAGGAGGAAAGTGAGAGTTGTAAACAGGAACACGTTTAGAGGAATGGAGTGTGTGTGTGTGTGTGTGTGTGGGGGGGGGGGGTTAATGAATCAGAACACTCTTCGTCTTAAACAATGAGAGGAATAACAAACAGGAGCGGTCATTCCGAAGGAAACTAGATATTTACCGAGATATTTTACAGAAAGCGAAAGTAAAGTGTGCAGTAAAAATTATAAAAATGAAAAAAGTTTTTTGCGTGAAACTGCGTCACCATTTTAAAACTCGTGACGTAACGAAGGCAGCAACAAGCGAGTCGCGGGCTCCTATTGGTCGGTCCAGCTGATGCTCGATGCTGATTGGTCGCTGCTCAGCTGCGCTCCTTATACCTGACCGAGGAGCCATTTTGTTGTGAGAGCGACGAAGCGCAGGAGAGAGAGAGAGCGCGCGCGTCTCCGCTGTGTGTCGGGTCGAAGAGGTGGTTTACTCCTGGGGGAAATAACTTCTTCACCAAACAGCTACAGCTAGCGTATTAGGTGGCGTTTTCACAAACTAATCCTCAAGGAGCTCGGTAAGTCGTTTCGTCTGCTTTTATGCTAGTTAGCAAAGTTAGCTAAAATAATACAGCTGGTGGTATTTTACCCACCCGTATTACAACAGAAACAGTTCAACTCGGCTCCAGCGTTGTGATTGGCTGGTTATTCGTATTGTGTGATTCTATTGGGTGAATAAAGGTAAATAGGACGTTCTGGCCAATCATTGCGCAGGAGGCGGGACTTACATAATGCGGGTGGAAGTGTTTAGCCACAGAGCAGTTGAGCCGCCGCCATATTGTGAGCGCGAGCTCTTTGTTTTGGTACGACTCCAACTTTTTTTAACCAGATATTTTCACTTCTATCAATATTTTAGTAGATAATTGTGAGATTAAAAGACTTTGTTTTAAGAATACTCTTGTAATTGTTCGTGTATCACCGAGTGAATGTAGTAATAAAATGATTAACCCCAGTTTAGGTGTCGAGCCTTTGTTTAGTGACTGTAACCTGATGAGGGCGTTATAACTGGAGTTACTGTTAAATATCATTAATATTGTAAACATTACAGACATGTTACACACAGTACAGCTGTAGGATGTAGTACTGGTGGACATTATGATTAATAACGTGTGTGTGTGTGTTTCAGGGCTTCCTGGAGCGGAGTGTGTGTGTGGTGCCGAGGCGAGTGGATGTTCAGCTCGGCTTCACGACAGAACGCCGCTTTCTGGCACATGAACACCACCGCGAGCCTGAACACCGGGCTGAGCACGCGCACAGGGAGGAGTAGACGCTCTACTTCGAGGACCTGGAGACAGATCAGTGAGGAGACCGTGAGGAGGAGGAACCTCAGCAGAGTCCACTTTAACAGCACCACTACACCAACAAACAGGTAACACCGCTGTAGAGCATCGTGTGTGTGTGTGAAATCTGGGACTGTTTACACGAGAGCGAGGTCTGCTCCTCCCTAATCTCACAAAGACAACGTACCCGTGGATCCAGACCTGTGGGATGCCGTGTGTGTAATTTAATGTACATACACAGCAGAGTCGACTCGCATTACAGTTCACAGTGGAATAAAAAATATTTTGGTGTTGGTGTGCTGATGCACAAATAACCTTGTAAATACATATGATTTGTAAAAAAAAATTTATTAAACAGAATACAGTCTCGCAGCACTGTGATGTAGTGGTTAGCACTAGGGCTGGGCGCTTAATCGAAAAGTAATAGAAATCGACAATTAGAACCTATAATCGATTAAAAAAAAAAATTCCCAGGTCGATTATTTAGATTACTTTCCCTTTAAAAACATTACCGTGTGTGGAGTCACGTGACCCCGCTCCGTTACGTTATTTCGCCAACATGTCGAGCATGGAGAGCTTTAAACACTGAGACAACTGAGCAATAAGAGCAGCTTGTACCAAAGAAAAATGCAGTCTCCATTATTTGGACACATTTTGCCTTCAGTAAGGATGACACTGAACAAAATGAAGTCAGATGTAGATACTGTAGAAAAACAGTTTTGACGCCCAAAGGTAACACCACCAGTTTGTTTCAACACTTAAAGCACAATTACATGTTATAAGGGCAAAAAAATGAATAAAATAATTGTTCATTAATCGTAATCGAGTTAAATTGTTCAATTAATCGAGATTTTGGTTTTAGGCCAAATCGCCCAGCCCTAGTTAGCACTGTCGCCTTGCACCTCCAGGGTACAGGTTCGAGTCCCGTCTCGCTTGCATGTCCTCTCCGTGCTTGGTGGGTTTCTTCCGGGTTCTCCGGTTTCCTCCCACATTCCAAAGACATGTAGGTTAGGTTAATTGACGTTCCCAAATTGCCCATGGTGTAAGTGTGTGTATATCCTGATGGATTGGCACTCGGTCCAGGGTTCTACCCTGCCTTGTGCCCTAAGCTTCCTGGGATAGGCTCCAGGTCCCTGTGACCCTGAATACAGGATAAAGCGGTATAGAAGATGAGTAAATGAGAGTGAGTGTACAGTCTGAGAGAAGTGTGTAATATTGTGTAACGCTGAGCCCTACAGCTCACGGTCACTCCGGTGTTTATTATTAAGCTCATATGTTTATTATTCCACTGTTTGTATGGTCACTGGTGCCATAAATTATATGTTTAATTACATTTATTAAAGGCATAACTTTGTTGGGGCAAACAAAGTTAGAATTAAAAGGTAAATCACTTTCCGTTATTTTCATAAAATAGTTGATTAATTGAAGGTATTAGTTCCCTGGATTGGATTGTTTTATTTAATAGATGAAGATTACATCTGTAAATTTCTGTTTATAAAATAAACTGCAAAATCTGCTTGTAATCAAAATATAGCTTATCGTTATCTCTAATCAAACATGTCACAAGACTAGAAACAGATTTTCCTCTTTTGCACACTTTACTGTTTGAGTTTTAATGTTTATTAATGTTGATTTTAAACACATTTGTACCACTGCGTCACCATTCTGCTGTAATTATGGGATGTAGTGTGGGACTCCTTGTCTCTCTGTTATGATCTCATGTGTTTTATCTGAGGCTGGTTTTACTCTCTTATCTACAGCTGCAGGACTCCAGGCTCTAATCCCACACGGTGGTGTTTGTGTTTATCAGGTGACATCCAGCACAATCGGAATGGGAGGCGGTGAGAGGTACAACATTCCAGCGCCCCACCCCGATCACCCGGCCCCGAAAAAGCACCACCACGTCGGCAAGGCCAAGTCACGGAGCAGGAACCAGCACCCTGCCGCGTTTCCCATGTCCCCCGGCATTCTGAAGACTCCAGAGAACACAGGCGAGAAGAAGGGCGTCGGCCCGGTCCGCTTCTCCTGCAGCGATCAGTGCTGGGGCGGAGCCGTGACGCACCTAAACAACATCCTGGCCACGCAGTGCAGCCACGCCTACGCCGGCGCCAAATTCAGCGAGCCGCCTTCCCCTAGCGTACTCCCCAAACCTCCCAGTCACTGGGTTTCCCTTCCCATGATTCCTTGCGATCGGCGTGAGATGATGACCTTTCAGTTAAAGAGTCTCCTCAAAATGCAAGCGTAAAAAAACAAATCAACTTTAACGAGCCAGTAGCCTGGCTCCGCCCCTTCTGTTACACTGCAGCGGTGTGATTTTATACGGGACCATTTCTAACGGTTCCTCTGTAACTGTACATAGTTTTTATATTATAAGAAGTTTAGGGCGGGTATTGCGCCGCTGCGGCCTTACAGAGGGGGCGGAGTTTAAATTGAGTCAGACGGAACACTCAACTGGATTCTCTTCTCGCCGTTCTGGGTTTAAAAAAAAAATAATTTAGATATGTAACTTTTTTTTTGTTGGCCGTTAATGTGTGTGTGTGTGTGTGTGTGTGTGTGTGTGTGAGGATGAAGAGTCATCACTTTACACCACGTGAATCACAATCAGTAAATCACTTCTGTTTACAGAGTGTCGCTGTCCGATCTCGCGCATCAGACATCCAACCAGCACGAGTGTTAGTCAGGTCCTCGTGTGTGTGTGTTTCATCACGATACAGAGTATCGCCCTCTCTCTTACATCCATACCTTTTACACACACATACAATTCGATCCCCTCATGAGTGTTTTGTGGACAGTGTAAGAAAAGTAGTGATACACACACACACACACCCTGTGCGTTCTGCTTCCGTAATTTTATACTTGGCGCTGTGCGCACTGCACTATGGGAGCTGACGTTCACAAGGTGTGTGTGTGAAGCTGCATCGTCTTTGTTGATTTTTTCCACCAATCAGAAATGTTTGAGTTTACTGCAGTGACTTTGGTCTCTACAGCCCGCCCCCTTGGTCACATGGTCATAGACGTACATGTGCTGATGAGCTTTGAAGCCCCACCCACCACCACCTTGTGAGGTGTGTGTAAGAGTTCACTCAGGTTCAGACCGGTTTAAACCAGCGCTTCGTATAAGAGCTCTTATTCCTGCGGCGATCACATGACCGCCGCAGTGCGTCACCGTGTAGAGCGTGATGTCATCAGCATGTTTAGGTCAAATGAGTTAAAGTGGAGTGGAAACGTGGTCGATGCGGAGGAGGGCGTGTGGAGGAGGGACGCCGCGGTGTTGATCATCTCACCGTCTGACCTCACACGCCTGTTCGCCACGCGCCGCGAAACGTTACAGTCGTGTTGTAGCATTTAGAATGTTTACGTTTTATGAAGAAAGGGGCCAGAGGTGTAGACGTGTTCTCCTTGTGTCCATGTGAGTGTGTAGTAAAAACCCCTGAACTTTACCCCGTGTCCAGACGTGTGCCGTATCACATCCACGTCCGATAACCGTCCGATCTCGTAGCTTTATTATGATATTATACGTAAAAACAGTAAATGATTTAAAATAAAACAAGGCTGTGTGTATTATTAAAGGTGTAGACGTCAGTGAGAGCACACAGTCGCACCTCGTTTTCTCACACCAGGTGCGAGAGAGAGAGATAACGTTACTGAACTGTCCTGATTAACGCGTGTATCTGATCCTCGGCACACGTCTGAACACTGCACATTAACGGCCGGCTGGAGGACGCCTCTCTGGAGTGTGTAAATAATGAACTGTATAAAGCCTGTAGCATACTGTACATGAAGCGCAGGGAGTTTTAAACCTGCACACAAAGTATTTTTAGTAATAACACTGAATGTAAGTCACACACACACAAGACGTGGCTCCGTTTAAAATGCTGAAAATATTTTTGTTTTTTTAAAAAAAAAGAAGAAAAGACAAGGTTTGCTCGAAGTGTGACGTCCCTCTGCGCCGGGTCGTGGCACCGCCTGTGTTTGATACAGCGCCCACTGCAGGCGAGAGAGGGAGAGTGCGCGAAGAGCAGCGAGTAAAAAAAATATATATATATATGCAGTTCAAATGTTAGACTTTTATACACACACAGAGCTTTATTTTTTTTTAAAATAAGAACTATTTTTTACAAAAAAACAACCTTTTTTTAATTTAATTAGTCTATTAGTAGAGTTTAATTAAAGAGACCAGGTGTGTGTGCAGATGTGAGTTCTTTCCTCCGCAGGCTTACACCCGTACACACCAATGTAATGTTTTAATTTAACTATCTTTATTATTTTTATGATTTTTTTTTTAATCATTTTGTGTGTGTGTGTGTGTGTGTGTGTGTGTGTAAAAGTCTTGAACTTCCCTGATAATTGGCTTTAAATGTGTCCCAAACTTATAAACTGTCACTTTAGGGAAACTAAAATGAGTAAATGTTCAGCCCACTTTCCTGTAATTGGAGTGTAATAAAGTTTTTACAGCACTGTCTGATTCGGTTACAAAATTAATAAAATTCCTCCCTTTTCACCCCAAAACCTGTTTTATTGTATTTGTACATCAGTAATGTGTTAGATGAGGTAAGGTGATGTCTTTGGGGTGTGTGTGAGTGAGATGGTGGTTCAAGTTCTGAGCTGCTGTGTTCCCGGACCAGTCCGACACCTGGACACTCCTCACTGTCCTGTTTAAAATGTCACACAGGTTATTAATCAGACATTTTATTTCTCTTGATTACAAACAAAGTACGTGAACGAGTGGCTCCACTGGAACCCTGCAGTCTGACAGAAGTTTCTTTGATTATTACACGTTACTCCATCCATCAAGACCACGCCAGAGTGATGCGTTACTCCTGCTGATCCAACCTGATGTAAGATTAAATCTGTCTGGGTTCTGGAACAGTCTGATCAACTGCTACTGTTTCAGGATTGCTAAACAGTCAGGTCCATAAGTATTTGGATAGGGACGCAACGTTTCATTTTACATTTAGGCATTTGGCAGACGCTCTTATCCAGAGCGACTTACATTTTTGAGGGTTAAGGGCCTTGCTCAAGGGCCCAACAGTGGCAACTTGGTGGTTGTGGGGTTTGAACCTGGGATCTTCCGAACCGTAGTCCAATGCCTTAACCACTGAGCTACCCCTGGCCCCCTTAAGTCATTTTAAGTCTCTGTACGTTACCACGATGAATCTGATGTTAATAAACACGTCCGTAGACTTTCAGCTTTATTGTAAGAGCTTTAGCAGCACTATTTAATATCCCTCAATTCTCACAGGCTCGAAACTCACTGGATAAACTAACAATCATGATTGTGTTTTTTTTTTTTTTTTTATTCATTTTAAAACATTTTACAAACAATTACAAACCAAACAGAAAAAAAAAAAAAAAACTTATGGCTCACCACTTCGTTAAATAAGTATAGTAGAGAAATAAGATGCAATAAAGATGCTGTACATATTTGTAAAAACTTAAAACCTCTGATAAGAATAGAGGACGCATCTAAACCCGTATATCTCAAGAAAGGGTCCCACCTTCTATGAAATATGGCATCTTTACTATTAACAGCGCAGGTTAAGAAATCCAATGAGACATATTCCAGGATAACCCTGTGCCATAATACCCTATAAGGAGCTTTATCCCTTAACCAGTTCAAAAGAATAAAATTTCTTGCACAAAATGTTAACTTGCAACATGTTATAAGGTTTTAGACAAACATAAAAAGGCACATTACAAGTAACAAGTGTTTTGGATCACAGCCTGTTATCAGCCTACCGTATTAATAGACAAAATAACACAAAATAAGTTCTTGCTCGACCATAATCCTAAATTTTTGAATCTCCCTACAATAGTCTCCTCTATATAATAATCTCCTCTGTTTTACATTTCGGGCACACTGACGAGAAGTCATTTTTAAACTTGTGCCTCCACGATTGAGCTCCGTGCAAATTTTTTCAATATCAAGTGTCTATTCCCATTTATTTTTCAAAATGTAATGTCTTGGTTTGTGAGCAAAGAAGTGTCCTTTTTTCACAAAGTCTCTTAGCTGTAGATACCGAAAAAAAAAATCCTGTTGTGGAGTACTGTACTTCACAACTAATTGATCGAAGGACATTAAAGTGTTCCCCTCGAACATCTCCTGCAGATTGATGAGACCTTTATGTGCCCAGACTCCTGGATCAAGAAAAACTTGCATCCACAATCCCCGGCAGAAAGTCCTAGTTGTCACTAATGTGAGTAAAAGTTGAGGTGAGTCTGGGTCGGCCCTCCAAACACCTGATGACCTGCCATGCCTTATCGTGATGGGGTTACTACAGGCAGCTTTTACTGACTTAAACTTAAGAAAAAGCTAATTTACCAAAGGAAGTTTACTAAGTGAACGTTCACTGTCACACCATACTGTAAGATGTCCTCTTTGTACCCAGTCAGAGATATAACGTAAGCAAACTCTTAACTGATATTTCCGGATATCTGGTAGGTCGAGACCCCCTACTGAAGACAAAAGCATTAAGGCAGACATGCTTTTTTTGGTCCATATAAAAGAACTAAACCAACCATTTAACTTTCTAATCGTCTTCTGAGTAAAAAAATATTGGAATCATTTGAATGGGATAAAGTAGTCTTGCAAGAATTATTATTTATCATTATTTTTATTATTATTATCCCTCATTATCAGAAGGCCGATCCGACCCCACCTAAGAAATAGGGAGGACATTCCACCTTTCTAAGTCCATCTGGATACGTTCAAAAAGTGGACAACACACTATGGATCCACATACGTGTTTTCTGATTCCTGCAAAAAGTCATTATTTATGCTCAGAATGACAAACACGAGACGTGGATGTGCTCAGGGTGTATTATGTGGTTGTAATAGTAGAGAATTCAGCGAAGTGACACCAGCGCTTAACCGCACACAGCCTTCCTTCAGGCCCCCAGCTTAAATAACCCCGAATAGTTCGAATCATTTTACTGACTCGGTTCTTTAAATCTCGCTCATCACAATGAACGAATCTTTTCGAGTTTTTTCGTTCATTTGATCAGAAATAAATAAAAATGTTGCGTTTTTAATAAAAAATACCTCCGATACGTCCATACACACATTTCGTCTATAGTTCCAGTTATAAAAACATTACAAAGGACACATTATAATAAACAGAATGAGTAACTCACATCATATCCTCCAGTCGGAGTCGTTTGTTCTTATGACTCTATTGCACCGCATAGCGTCTGTGGGAGTCACGTGACTAAAGAACGAACGACTCGAGACTCGTTGCTGAGACTCTCAGTACTGTTTCCTCTATATAACATACGGAGGGTTTGCGATGCTTTGCGCATGCGCGTCCAATAGAAAAGGAACGAATCACTCTCCGAGACGACTCGTTCATCTGAATCATGTTAAAGATTTGTTCAAAAAGAACGAATCGTTCATAAACGACCATCAGTAATACTGAATGTCTTTATAAAAAGCTGAAAGTAACTCGGAATTCTACTCAGTAATTCTCTCCAGGCCTGATAAACAATATCCGAGTGTTATCTTTCTCTGTGTGCGTCTTCTTCTTCTTCTTTTATTTTTAGCGGTTGGCAGCCCGCCTTTAAGCGCATTACTGCCCCCGCTGGACTCGATCGATATTACACGGACAAGGATCAAGCTTTTTGGAGCATTTTGCTGCCACCTGCTGAACTAAATCGGCAACGCTGAAGAGTCAAGTTTTGCGAGATCTCGCGAACTTTTCGGGGGAAAAAAAAATCCTAGGTAATTTTTTTTCATCCATGTCATGTTAGCCTTTTTTCCGCCTCGCATTTTTCCCCCCTGGCATTTTTTTTTCAAGGTGGAATATTTTTTCCCTCCAAAGTTGATCTTTTCCCACCCATGTCCCTTTAGGGCCTCCGCATTTCCCGCAGTGTCACTTTAGCGTATTTAAGCGTTTTATTAGCTGGTGTAACTTACAACAGCTAGCGTGTTCGAGGGTTCCAGCTTGTTTTAGAGATGTTTAAACTGGAGTCGAGTTATTTATTGACGATCTGCGTTTGCTGATGAACAGGTTGTTCTGGTTAAATGTTTAGAGATAATAGTTTACAGTAGAAATCTGCAAGTTTAGACTAAATTTAGATTAATTGTGGTATTTCTGTTTATATTTAACTTCACAGGTGAAATGATCCAAACTGTAAAAGCTGTTTTATTAATATGAGCTGATTAGTTTAACTGTTCTTTTAACTTTTAGATTCCAAATACATTCCAGAATAAACTGTCTGGTGCAGAATATTTATTTTAATAAAGTGATTATTACAGAAAGAAATGATTATAAGAAACAGATGATTGTAAACCCACAATACAGTTAATATTTAGATTTATTGACTAATGTTTAAAATAGTTATATATAAACTTGTAAATTTAAACATTGTAAACTTGTACAACCTGTAAATGCTTCACTGTTTATCTCTTTTGCACAATGATCATTACTGGACTACATTTTGCACTAATTCCTCAATTCTTGCTGCTGTTTTTAAAGAATGTTTATGTTTACCCACTACCTCAACACCATATTTTTATGTTCTGTTATGTCGTGGTTGCGCACTGTCACTTTGTTGTTGCTCTTGTTTGCACATTTGCACGTGCACTTTATGTTGTCTGTTAAAATAGTTATACTTAGCTAGTTAGTTTTTGTTAATTTATGTTGTAATTTATGTTAGGTCTCTCTGTCCTGTCTCTGCTAGCCAGCTAACTAGGCCTCTTGGTTAGCTAGTTTAGTGTTTCTGTTAATTTATGTTGTAAGTTGATGTTGCATGTAGCACCTTGGTCCTGGAGGAACGTTGTTTCGTTTCACTGTGTACTAACTGTATATGGTTGAAGTGACAATAAAAGATGACTTGAACTTGAACTTGAATGAATGCAGGTGATTTATAATCTAGTCAATTAAAATGAGAAATACAATTAATGGAATTAATACTAAAAATAATAGATGTATTGAGAATCTTAAGTTTATTATGAAGTGACTCCTTAAGCAGAAGCAAATCATTTGAAATGTTAAAATAAACATTGCTATTAAACATGATTTCAGATGTGATTTAGTTCTGTTTAGGGTGAAGTGTGGGAGTAAAGTGAATGTATGGGTTCATGGAGAACACGTGTGACACAGCGCTCTGTATCGAGCCCCACAGTTCATATCTCTCCATCTGTAGTCTGGAGGAACGATGGCGCCGCAGTGCTGAGAGAGCGGACCCTCGGGAGGTTTCCCTTCATCCCAGTTGGCGTCTGGAGACACAATCGTCCCATCGGTCCAAAACCAGAACCCAAACAGACGGCTCTGTCTAAGCCCCACCCACAGTGTCTCAGAGACACGCCTCCTCCTGAGCTCAGACTCCACCTCTTCCTGTTCAGCTTCAGAATCGATGTTGAGAATTCCAGCCCTGTTCCCTTCATTACAGTAACCCAGCGCTTCCTGCCAGCTCAGAGCCTCAGCACTCACATGGATGGAGCCTGAGAGAGACAGAAAAACCCAAAAGGAGGAGGATGGTTTAGAGTGAGATCAGAGACAGAGACTCACACCAGCTGTGTTCTAGTCATCATACAGAAGAGCGATGAGACAGATTTACTGTTTATAGAGACGTCACTTACTGTTGTAACACAGAGGGTATTGTGTATTACTGCATGGCGCTGAGTACCATGTCCCTCCCATCAGATATACACAGTCGTATGGTGATGGCTGAGGTTGATAACTCCCCCAGTTCCTGTAAGCAGAGTTCCCTCCATCAGTCCACTGCCAGTCATCACGCAGCAGGCCGATCCAGAAGGACGTGCTGCTGTTTAACCCTTTAATCTTCACCTCTTCATTTTGCTGCTGATCTCTGATGCTGACCAGGTCAGTGTAGCGCCCCCTGCAGTAACGCTGAGCTTCATACCAGGTCTTATTCTCAAGGATTAGATGATAATTAGGTTTAGCTTTAATGTCACCTGCAAACGTGAATAACATAAACTTGAAATTTAACAAAAACTGTAAAATCTATAGATTATTATTCTTTTTATTTAAACCTGTGATAGTTACCTTGTCCATAGCACATGAAGTATCTTGTCCCTGTGCACTGAAGACTTTCCCATGAACCATCAGGCTTCATAGCAGCACAGCAGCTCGATGTCCCACAATCCCCTGTCAGATTACTGAATGTTACAGGATCACCATTAGACCATTTCTCACTGAACTGACCGCGATAGAGACCGATCCATCCCCCAGCCCATCTCCATGATCCACCACCAGCCTTCATCATCAGGTTATCCAGTTCAGTGTTGTCTTCATCAGAGTACACAGTGACGAGGTCGGTGTAATTTCCTCTGCAAGCTGCCCGAGCATCAGTCTGATTCATAAGAACAGGAATCACATGGAAGGTAGTGAGGTTGTTGTGGACTGGAGGAGAAAAGACTGTGGAAGAGATTTCAGAGAATAAGATGTCTAATCCTGCTCTATTACAGACACTATGTCTCGGCTGGTCCTCTGACTCCAAACTCCTCTTCCTCATCATCATCACCCTTATGATCATCACACCACCAGGAGACCATCGGCAAAGATCACACACGACCTGAATGTCTTTTACCATTTAACACTGATATTTAAACTGATTTCTTAGAACAGCTCCTGTACCTAGGGTTACACACACACACACACACACACACACACACACACACACACACACACACATATTGGGGGATTAAAAAAATACTCAAATATGGGAAGTTTTATGTGTATTTAATGTCACCTCATTAATCAGGAATAAACACATTCTACTGTTTTTAAAGACTAAAAGAAAATAAAGACACAGTTAAGCAGAAATCATATTTTTTTGAAAGACATTTCACACTGATTTTATGATTTCTGTGAGTTTTATGGACGAATACAGCAACAATGACCTCTTATATTAACATATTTTCTATAGCTTAAGTTTTTCTATATTTTATTTATTTCATTCCACATTATTTCTTATTGTTAACCTTTTTTAAGGTCGTATAAGCATTTCACCTCTGATCTCTAACAGGCAATAAAATTATTAATCAGCATATCAGGGTTTTCACACCATGAACACACACACACACACACACACACACACACACACACACACACACACACACACTGTTAAAAGTGACCAAACATTTAGCTTTTAATATTTCGTCAATTATTATAAACGAGACATTTCAGGTTTATTAATTAGAAGTCAATGTTCACCTGAGAGCAGGAGGAGCAGGACTGAGACGGTTACCATGGTGATGTCCTGTGTGTTAAAAATGCAAAGTCAGGTAAAAAGAAAAGAAAACTAATAAAATTAAATAACTACAATAATAATAATGATGATGATGATGATGATGAAGCTGCCTTTTGTCCAGAAGAAGATCTTTGTGTGTGAGAGCAGCTGGCTGTGTGGTGTGAAGTGTAAATGATAAAAGCAGTGTGTGAATTTGCCAATAACTAATCAGTGCTATGAGAAAGTGATGAGGTGAACAGATCCAGGTAAAGTGCTGCAGTCTTACCTGATGAGGTGCTCGCTGCTGAATGGAGTCTTAATGTTCACATCAAACCCCTTTAACACACACATGATCACGTGTTCAGGGTGAAGAGGAGCTGAGGAGATAATATGTGATAATCATTTACAGAATAAAGGGGAAAAGTTGTAAGCTTGCTCAGGTAAATGAGCTGAGGTGCTCCTGCGTCAGGGTGAGAGGCGCTGACAGGCCCATAATAACACTAATATGGGAGCAATGCAGTTATATTATTTGTGTGTGTGTGTGTGTGTGTGTGTGTCCATGATGTAAATGACTCTGTGTTTATGATCCACACGGCGTCTCTCTCTCTCTCTCCAGCAGAAACATTTGCATGTGGTTTGTGCTGCAGTTTCTGTTCCCTCTATTATTCAGTATCATTACATTTATGAGACTTTACCAGTGTATTATATCACCAGAATAAAGTTTATAATGAAGTGAAATAAAGATGGAAGCTTTATGATGAACAGAGTGAATTACAGTCTGTGTTATAATCACTTTGTAAATCACTATTCTACACTTTATATAAACTCATATATATAAACTATCACCATTAACATCTAAAACACCTTCAGAGAGAGAGAGAGAGTGAGGGAGAGAGAGAGTGAGTGTGTGTGTGAGAGAGAGAGAGAGAGAGAGAGAGAGAGAGAGAGTGAGGGAGAGAGTGAGAGAGTGAGAGAGAGAGTGAGTGTGAGAGAGAGAGAGAGTGAGGGAGAGAAAGAGAGAGAGTGAGAGAGAGTGAGTGTGTGTGTGAGAGAGAGAGAGAGTGAGAGAGAGTGAGTGTGTGTGTGAGAGAGAGTGAGAGAGAGTGAGGGAGAGAGAGTGAGGGAGAGAGTGAGTGTGTGTGAGAGAGAGAGAGAGAGAGTGAGGGAGAGAAGGAGAGAGTGAGAGAGAGAGTGAGTGTGAGAGAGAGAGAGAGAGAGAGAGAGTGAGAGAGAGTGAGTGTGTGTGTGAGAGAGAGTGAGAGAGAGTGAGTGAGAGAGAGTGAGAGAGAGAGTGAGGGTGTGTGAGAGAGAGAGAGTGAGGGTGTGTGAGTGAGAGAGAGTGAGTGTGTGTGTGAGAGAGAGAGAGAGAGAGAGAGAGAGTGAGTGTGTGTGTGAGAGAGAGTGAGAGAGAGTGAGAGAGAGAGAGTGAGAGAGAGAGTGAGTGTGTGAGAGAGAGAGAGAGAGAGAGAGAGTGGGAGAGAGTGATGTGTGTGAGAGAGAGAGAGAGTGAGGGAGAGATGGTGGTGTGAGAGAGAGAGAGAGAGAGTGAGGGAGAGAGTGGGAGAGTGAGAGAGAGAGTGACTTTTTTTGACTTTAGGTGTCTTTTATTTTGAAAACAATTATGTCATATCCATCTTATTTGATACATATAAGGATTAAAAGAAACTAGGTAAAGTAAGTGTTCAGATAAAATAAACCTGAAAAATATATATATATATATATTTACACATGCATACACACGCCTATATATATTACATACATACACACATCCCTACACATACAGTATATGTGCATATAAACATATGTACACACACACACACATACATATACACACACACACACGTACACACATACATTTATATTTACACATACACATTCACACATGTACACACTTGCACCTAATAATACCAGGTTTCCTTTTTTTTTGATAATTTAACATTCATGAATAAGTAAGTGTAAGAAAAAAATAATAAATAAATAAATAAATAGAACCTATATAGTAGACAGAGAGCATCGATAAAAGTATAATCACAGGATATCAGTCTATATTGGTTTGATTTTGTCATAGTCCAAGAGGAGCAGAGATATCTTATAGTCCATGTACAACAGTAGTGGAGTAAAATCATCATGGGTTCATAAAACAGCATTGACACGCCCAAAATACAATAAATGGTTAATAAATAAAATGAAATAAGATGACATTTCCATATACTGACGTAGGTTCCTTTGTGTTAGGATTTTTGCTGGAATCAGTGGGTTGTTGAAAAGTGGTTCTTGGTTTACACAGATGCATGGCTGGTTTCCCGTTCTGCTGATTTTCAGGAGTGAGGAAAACGCCTTTAAAACTGTCTGATAGAACTTTGATGTTTTAGATGTGTTGATCTCGTTTAAGTTCATGATGAACAAGTGTCTGTCATATTTGAGATCCTCGACTTTTTGAAGTAACTGACTTGCTGTGTGAGTCCATGTTGTTTCGTTCTCATAAAGCAGTCTTTGTGCTGTCTGAAGTCGGAAAGTTTTTATTTGGCTTTGTAAATCGATTAAGCCCTGGCCTCCCTCCTGTATCGGCAGGTAGAGAACTGGTGCCCGTGTCCAGTGCTGTCCGTTCCAGAAAAAGTCGACCAACCTTCTCTGAATCTCTCTGACTGTTGTTTCCGGGGGGTCAAGAGCTGTGAACTTATGCCACAGCATCGAGGCGACCAAATTGTTGGCGACCAGTACTCTCTCCCTGTAGGACAGCTGGGGCAGAACCCAGGTCCATTTAGACAACTTTGCACTTACCTTCTCCACCACTCTGTCCCAGTTTTTCTGCATGTAGTTCTCGTCCCCTAAATGTATTCCCAGGTATTTAATTCCTGTTCTTCCCCATTGCAGGTTCTCTGGGAGTTTGGGAATCTGTTTTTCTTTCCACTGACCTGCTATTAGACTTTCGCATTTGCTCCAATTGACACGTGCTGAGGATGCGGCCTGATACTTTCTTAGGCTATTGGAGAGGACATGCATGTCTTCTTGTTTGGTGATAAAAACCATTATATCGTCTGCGTAAGCCGATGTCACTACTTTGTTTGTCATGCCATATTCTGATAAACCGTTCATGTTTTTTCTTAGTTGTTGTAAAAGCGGTTCGATGGCCAAGCTATATAACTGCCCTGACAGTGGGCACCCTTGTCTAATCCCCCGTTGTATCTTAAAAGGATAGCTAAGCCCTCCTCCAACTTTCAATATGATGCATGCGTCTGTGTATAAAAGCTTGACCCACGCTGTGAACCTTGTTCCCATTCCAAATGCCTTTAGTGTGTTAAATAAGTACGTGTGGTCCACTCTATCAAAGGCTTTTTCTTGATCCAAAGATAAAAAACCCAAGTCAAAAGAATTCATTTTACACAATTCTATCATGTCACGTACTGTAAAAACATTGTCTATTATCGTGCGTCCAGGTATGCAGTATGTCTGACTTGTGTGTATTATTTCACTAATATATTCTTTTAGTCTGTTTGACAAGCACTTTGATAAAATTTTATAGTCTGTGCATAAAAGAGCTACAGGTCTCCAATTTTTTAAAACACCCAAGTCTCCTTTTTTTGGAAGCAAAGATAGAGCCGCCCGTGTGCAGCTTGTCGGTAATTTCCCGTTGTTAAAAGACCAGTTAAAAACCTCGTGTAAATCTGCTCCCAGTGTTTCCCAGAAATGTTTATAAAATTCGGCTGGGAGACCGTCGATGCCCGGTGCTCGACCAGTAGAGAGTTGTTTTACTGCTGTGCTCAGTTCCTGCAGCTCGATGTCCGTGTCTAATGCTACCTTTTGCTCTTCTGTTAGTTTTGGTAATTCCTTTGTTAATTCCTCACTGCATTGTGGGTCGGTGATCTCCTTGTGGTACAGGTCTTTATAAAAATCCACTGCAATCCTTCTCATTTCTTCACAGGATGTAGTTGTGCTGCCATCCGGACGTTTTAAGTACAGCATTTGGTTCTGTCGTCGGGTTTTCCGTTCCAGTTTAAAGAAGTAGGTGGTTGGGGCATCAATGTCTTTGATGTTGGAGATTTGTGATCTTATTAGGGCTCCCTTGGCTTGTTCGTGTAAAAAGGAGCTTAGTGCCTTCTTTTTTTGTTCTAAAAAGTTTCTTTTTTCCCCTTAGTTTTTAGCAAGTATCTCATTTTCTATGTTTATTATCTCCCTCTCCAATTGTTCAACTGCACCTTTTTTTATTGCATTTGTATGAGCTGTATATTGTTGACAGAATATTTTAATTTGTACTTTCCCCACCTCCCACCATGTGCCTAAGGATGTAAAATCCCCTTTCCTCCTTCTCCATTCTTCCCAAAAGATAAAAAATTTAAAACAGAAATTTTGATCCTGAAGTAGTTTTGAGTTAAAACACCAGTAAAAACGAGGTTTTGTGTTTTCAGACAGTGTAAAATCAATTGCAGCCATGTGGTGGTCGGAAAAACCACTAGGATGAATAGAGCTCATTAGGATTTTATTTCTGTAAGTTTTTGTAACATAAATTCTGTCCAGTCTTGCAGCACTTATTCTTTGTTCAGTGGTTTTTATCCATGTGTATTGTTTTGTTCCCTGGTTCTTATCTCTCCAAGGGTCTACTAGTCCACATGTTTTGATTATGTTGTTTAGTACATCAGAAGATTGAGAGTGCGGTTCTTCTGTGTTCCTGTCTACTGTAAAATCTTCTGTACAGTTCCAATCTCCACCCATGACTACAATGTGGTTGTTACCGTGTTGTGTAATTGCGTCTTTTATTTTATTAAATGTTTTCACTCTCTCACTTCCTTTATTAGAGGCATAAACATTTAAGAATAAAAAGTTTTGTCCTTTAATTTCGGCTTGTACCATTATTACACGGCCCTGTTCTATCTCAATGCTTCTGGTTACGTTTACTTTTAATCTTTTTGAAATTAAAATTGCTACCCCGGTACTGAAATTTGTTCCATGGCTAAAAAAAAGTTGGTCTTCCCACCTCATCTGCCACTCTGTCATGTTGTCCACGTCACTATGTGTTTCTTGTAGGAAAGCAACATCTATGTTTTTCTGTTTAATGTATTGTACGACCACGGCTTGTCTTTTCCTATCCCTGCCCCCGTTAATGTTTAGGGTACCTACTCTTAGCCTATCCATGAAGAAGAGCGGTATAAGGAAAGAAAGGCATATGAGAACAGCTGTATACAGAAAGACAACACCCGTGTGATGAGATTTGATCAGAACAACAGAGAGCACCCAGTGTGGTGTGTTCAATTGTGCTTGGGATGAGACCGCTGCCATTTCAGTATGTGATCTTTTAAACGCCATCTCATTTTTTTACTCAGGAGATCATGGCTTGTGGTACGCTGTAAATGTGCCACTGATGCTATAAATTTTTTAACATCTGTGAAATGGTCTTCAATATTTATTGGTTTTTTATAAGTTTTTCTCAAATATTCTTTTATGTCCTCAAGTGTGTAGAGTTGTTGTTCTCCCCCAAATTGTGACACACTAATGTCTGATATATCAGAATACCTGTCCTCCTCATAATCATCATCTATGAAATCATCATCTTGCTCTAAGGGTGATGTTAGTCCTTCCATACTACTTGCCCCACCCATGCTATTAAATCCCCCCAATGAGGTCGATTCCTTCTGAGTGTTCCGAGTGCTTCTTTTTGCTCTGGGCTCCTCAGCCCTCTCCACCTCTTCACATTCCTTGGCCCTTTTTTCCCTGTATGACACATCATTTAACTTCCCTTGCTTTGTTTTTTTAACTATCACCAGTTCACTGTCTGTTCGTAAGTCTCTTGTCTGCTCATCTTCAGTTGTTTTATTATTCTTTGTAGTGGGTTGGCTCCCATCCTGCCCCTCTGCAGCAGCTGACTGCTGCACACTGGGGCTCACTGCACCCAACACCACCATTCCACCTGCACGCTCCCTGCCGGAGCTCTCTCCATCCTGCACCTCTACACCTCCATCTTGCACCATTACACCTCCATCCTGCACCATTACACCTCCATCCTGCACCTCTACACCTCCACCCTGCACCTCTACACCTCCATCCTGCACCTCTACACCTCCACCCTGCACCTCTACACCTCCATCCTGCTCCATTACACCTCCACCCTGCACCACTACACCTCCATCCTGCACCACTACACCTCCATCCTGCACCACTGCACCTCTACACCTCCATCCTGCACCTCTACACCTCCACCCTG
>NC_071124.1:290000-317500 GCF_024256425.1 Clarias gariepinus
TTATATCTAGGTCACGTCCCTAAACCTTTCAAGTTGGCAGTTATTAAGCCGCTTCTTAAAAAAATCTAATTTGGACGCGAATGAAATAACAAATTACAGACCGATTTCAAACCTTCCGTTCATATCAAACATATTAGAAAAAGTAGTATCAGCGCAAATATGCACATTCTTGCAGGAAAACAACATCCTTGAAGAATTTCAATCAGGTTTCAGGCCCCATCATAGTACAGAAACTGCACTAGTTAAGATTGCGAACGACTTCTTTTTAGCTTCGGACCAAGGCTGCACCTTAATTCTAGTCTTACTTGATCTTAGTGCTGCATTTGACACTATAGATCATAATATTCTCATAGATCGCTTACAAAATCACATAGGTATTCAGGGGCAGGCATTAAAATGGTTTAGATCATACCTGTCTGATCAATACCGTTTGTAGATCTAAATGGAGAACCGTCTGGTGTAATGACAGTGAAATATGGGGTCCCACAAGGGTCAGTTTTAGGACCTCTGCTGTTCTCAATATACATGCTTCCCCTGGGTAACATCATTAGAAGACATGGGATTAGTTTCCATTGTTATGCTGATGATACCCTATTATATATCTCAACAAAACCAGACGAAATACCCAAGTTGTCTAGATTAACCGAGTGTGTCCAGGACATAAAAGATTGGATGACCAATAACTTTCTTTTACTAAATTCAGATAAGACAGAGATATTACTCATCGGCCCAAAAACCAGCACACAACAGCTTTCACAATTCAGCCTGCGTTTAGAAGGATGTACTGTTACTACCAGCTCAACAGTAAAAGACCTGGGCGGGATATTAGACAGTAACTTGTCCTTTGAAAATCATATTTCCAATATCACAAAAACAGCATTTTTCCATCTTAGAAATATCACCAAACTTAGGAGTATCCTATCCGTATCTGATGCAGAAAAGCTAGTTCATGCATTCATGACCTCCAGACTGGACTATTGTAATGCATTACTAGGTGGTTGTCCTGCATCCTCAATAAACAAGCTACAGTTAGTCCAAAATGCAGCCGCCAGGGTTCTCACTAGATCCAGAAAATATGATCATATAACCCCAATATTATCATCCCTGCACTGGCTACCTGTTCAGTTTAGAATTAATTACAAAATAGTATTACTTACATATAAGGCTTTAAATGGTTTAGCTCCCACATACCTAACCAGTCTTTTGATACGCTATAATCCACCACGTCCCTTAAGATCACAAAACTCCGGACTTCTTGTAATTCCCAGAATTTTAAAATCTACAAAAGGGGGTAGGGCATTTTCATATTTAGCTCCAAAACTTTGGAATAGCCTTCCAGACAGTGTTCGGGGCTCAGACACAGTTTCCCAGTTTAAAAGTAGACTCAAGACGCATCTCTTTAATCTGGCATACGCGTAACTCATCCCATAACTTCATACTTCAGTACACCTATCCTAAATGGCAACTACGCTAATTCTCTTCATCTGTTCTGTACTTTTCTACCCATCCCGAGGCATCTGGAGATTGTACCAGCTTCAGTAGACAAAGGCCAACCCTGCGAGGATCCTGAGGCATCCAGAGAAGGACCAGCTCCAGCTGGATTCTGCTTTATGATGGTTGGAGCTACACATCCTGCTCCTGTGCTCCCAGTGATCCAGACCCCATCTGCCCTCTGCACCTACTGACTCCCTGTGCTGAACTGGACTTCATGTTAATTTAAATAACTTCTGTTATATTGAACTTTCACCTGCACAAAACACATGATGTTATTTCTATCTGTTATCACCCAGATGAGGATGGGTTCCCTGTTGAGTCTGGTTCCTCTCAAGGTTCCTTCCTATTGCCATCTCAGGGAGTTTTTCCTTGCCACCGTCGCCGTCACCCTTGGCTTGCTCATCAGAGACATTTCATTCATCATTCATTCATCTAATTATTATCTAGACACATTTTTCTCACACATACACACTTCCAAATATTTTCTTTTCTAAAAAATTCTTTCATTTTTGTGAAGCTGCTTTGAAACAATGCCCATTGTTAAAAGCGCTATATATATAAAATTGAATTGAATAGGCATCTTGGCATAGCATCTTGCAGTTGATGGAGATTTGTGGGATGCACATCCAGGGCACGAAGCTCCCGTTCCACCACATCCCAATGATGCTCTATTGGGTTAAGATCTGGTGACTGTGGGGGCCATTTTAGTACAGTGAACTCATTGTCATGTTCAAGAAACCAATTTGAAATGATTCGAGCTTTGTGACCTGGTGCATTATCCTGCTGGAAGTAGCCATCAGAGGATGAGTACATGGTGATCATAAAGGGATGGACATGTTTAGAAACAATGCTCAGGTAGCCCGTGGCATTTAAACCATGCCCAATTGGCACTAAGGGGCCTAAAGTGTTCCTCACCTCAAGGTTGTGCATGTTGTGGCTTCACAAATGCTTTGCTGCATACCTCGGTTGTAACGAGTGGTTATTTCAGTCAAAGTTGCTCTTCTATCAGCTTGACTCAGTCGGCCCATTCTCCTCTGACCTCTAGCATCAACAAGGCATTTTCGCCCACAGGACTGCCGCATACTGGATGTTTTTCCCTTTTTTACACCATTCTTTGTAAACCCTAGAAATGGTTGTGCGTGAAAATCCCAGTAACTGAGCAGATTGTGAAATACTCAGACCGTCCCGTCTGGCACCAACAACCATGCCACGCTCAAAATTGCTTAATCACCTTTCTTTCCTATTCTGACATTCAGTTTGGAGTTCAGGAGATTGTCTTGACCAGGACCACACCCCTAAATGCATTGAAGCAACTGCCATGTGATTGGTTGATTAGATAATTGCATTAATGAGAAATTGAACAGGTGTTCCTAATAATCCTTTAGGTGAGTGTATATCAATATATAATGTATAACAACACATTATATATCACACACACATGTATATTCTGCTAAGTTATTATGGACTTTAAGACATTAGTATGTTTAGATTATATATAACTCTACATATTTGACCTGCACCCTATAATTTGCATATACATATACATACATATACACTGATGTATATACACTAATATTTACACATTTGGTAGATGCTAAACTGCATTTCTTTGCTGAGTCCCTGTACTATACAATAACAGTATACCTGTATCTACCTAAATCTTTAAATTTAATCTAAAAAAGCTTTCTGCGAACAGGTGTGTATTTTAAAATTGCATGATCTTAGCTGAAAATTTAAGAACACTTCTTCACTATTCAGACAATCAGCAACTACAGGCCCATCGACCCCTCAGCCCTGTCCACTGATATCTCATTCTCAGTGAGCTAAACAACTTCTATGCTCGCTTTAAAAGGGATAATCTGGAGCCATCAAATCCGAGCTTCCTGCAGGCCACCATCCACTCACACTCTCCACTAATGATGTCAGCACAGTTCTGACTAGGATGTTAACACAATCACTAGTTAACTGTAGGTACAGTACATCAGGATTAAGAATAAGTTCATCAGAGGGACAACCCACGTTAGATGTTTTGGAGATAAAGTCCGAGAGGCCAGATTGAGGTGGTTTGGACATGTTCAGAGGAGAGATGGTGAATATATCGGTAGAAGGATGCTGAGGTTGGAACTGCCAGGCAGGAGGTCTAGAGGAAGACCAAAGAGAAGATTTATGGATGCAGTGAGAGAGGACATGAAGTTAGTTGGTGTGAGAGAAGAGGATGCAGAGGATAGGGTTAGATGGAGGGAGATGATGAGTTTCATAAGAGACTCCTGAAAGTCTCATAAAAGACATATAAAGCATTAAATGGTCTCGCGCCGCAGTACCTGAGCGAACTGCTAGTGTCTTACGATCCGCCACGCCTACTTCGATCAAAGGATGCAGGCTGCTTGTCAGTACCGCGTATTATGAAAAATACAGCTGGGGGCAGAGCTTTTTCTTACAAAGCCCCAAAGTTATGGAATAGTCTTCCAATTAGTGTTCGGGACTCAGACACAGTCTCAGTGTTTAAGTCCAGGCTAAAAACCTATTTATTTAGCCAAGCATTTTTATAAATAGATTTGCCATAGGTAAAGGAGCAGATCTGGGGGACTCATGGACGTAGAGTATTATGGTAAACTGGTATGTTTGGATGCTGTCTTCCTCACTCTCATTGATCACTCAGGTTTGCTGATGGTGAGGTGATTGTTTGCTTTACATGTCAGGAAGCCCTCATGTTTGTGTTTCCTTCTGGCTCCTCCCTTTTAGTTATGATGTCATAGTTAGTCCTGCCGGAGTCTCTGCTTGCACTCTACAGTTAATATACATTCACATTATACATTGTGTGACTGTGACCATACCTAACTGCCAACTCCTCTTCTTCTCTTTCCCCCCCTCTTTCTCTTTCCTCTCTCCTCCTGTCCCCCCTTTCACTCTTTCTCCCTCTCTCTGTCGAGCTACACATGTCGTTCCTGAGCTGCCAGTGATCCAGACTCCCTCTGCCCTCCGGACCTGTCTGACCCATCCTGGTGCCCCGCTTCTGGCTGAAGATCTCGTCACATGGATGCCCCGTGTGTCTCTCTGGGATGCGTCTGGTGTCTGGGAATGATTCTCTCTACCTAGAAAATGGTTCTGGCCTTGACTGGTGTTGGCAACTGTTTCTCTGGGGACTTGACAGTTCGATAGTTCATGACTGGAACTTCTTACAAGTCTACCTGGGTCTTCAATAACTACCTGGACTCCATATTAACATCAATTAACATCAGCTATTATAGCTGAACTGCCTCCCACCCTACACACTGTATAAATGCAGATCATTTACTGCTTTCTGTTTCACCCAAATGAGGATGGGTTCCCTGTTGAGTCTGGTTCCTCTCAAGGTTTCTTCCTATTACCATCTCAGGGAGTTTTTCCTTGTCACTGTCGCCCTCGGCTTGCTCACCAGGGACAAACTGACCATTTTGATTCATACAAATTCACATTTCATACAAACCTAAATAATTCTTTTGACTATGTAAAGCTGCTTTGCGGCAATGAAAATTGCTAAAAGCGCTATACAAATAAAATTGAATTGAATTGAATTGAATTGAAAGGGAACAGCCCAAAGACAAAGAAAATTCCTTTATTTGAAAGTGTTTGATCTTTAGTTTAGGAAAAATTCGTAAAATAACAGTGTTTCCCTGATAAATGCTTTTATCTAATGTCTTTTGCTTTATTGAAGGTGTTTGTAATAATTTTGGAAAAAAATGCAAAATAAAAACATTTTTCTGCTACAAATCAAAAGTGCTGTTTTAATGAAGGTTTTAAATTGTATAAATCTGGAAAAAAAATCTGGAAAATAAAAATTTTTGTCCAGGTAGTTATTGGAGACAGTTGCAATCTTGAACTATCGAGCAACTACAGCCAAGTCAAGTCCTCAGAGAAACAGCTGTCAACACCAGCCGAGGCCAGAACAGTCTTTATGGTAAAGTGAAACCATCACCAGACACCAGACTCATCCCAAAGAGACACACGGGGCATCCATGTGACAAGATCCATGTGACAAGATTAGTCCGACTTGGACTAAACCCCCCCACCCCCGCCCCCCGAAAAAAAAAAAAAGAAAAACAACCTCTTCCCAGTTGTGTTGGACTAATGGCACTAAGTTATTAACCTAGTTAACCCAGTGTAAGTATGTATCCAATTATGTAAACATTAAAGCACTTTTTGTAAGTCGCTCTGGATAAGAGCGTCTGCCAAATGCCTAAATGTAAATGTAAATGTAAGATCTCCAACCAGAAGCGAGGCACCAGGATGGGTCAGACAGGTCCGGAGGGCAGAGGGAGTCTGGATCACTGGCAGCTCAGGAGAGAGAAGAGAGAGAGAGAGGGAGAGAGAGCAGAAGAGAAGAGATAACAGTTAGGTCTGGTCACAGTCATATAATGTATAACGTAAATGTATATTAACTGTAGAGTGCAAGCAGAGACTCCAGCAGGACTAACTATGATATCATAACTAAAAGGGAGAGCCAGAAGGAAACACAAACATGTGGAGAAACTGGGATGTAAAGTGACTAATCACCTCACAGTGGGGAGGACAGCATCTAAACATACCAGTTCACCATAATACTCTACGTCCATGAGTCCCCCAGATCTGCTCCTTTACCTAAGGCTAATCTATTTATAAAAATGCTTGGCTAAATAAATAGGTTTTTAGCCTGGACTTAAACACTGAGACTGTGTCTGAGTCCCGAACACTATTTGGAAGACTATTCCATAATTTTGGGGCTTTGTAAGAAAAAGCTCTGCCCCCAGCTGTAGTTTTCATAATACGCGGTACTGATAAGCAGCCTGCATCCTTTGATCGAAGTAGGCGTGGCGGATCGTAAGCCACTAGCAGTTCACTCAGATACTGCGGTGCGAGACCATTTAACGCTTTATATGTCAAGAGTAGTATTTTAAAATTAATGTGAAATTTCACAGGGAGCCAATGGAGTGAAGATAAGATAGGGGTGATGTGCTCGTATCTTCTGGTTCTAGTGAAGGCTCTCACTGCTGCATTCTGGACTAGCTGAAGCTTATTTATGCATCTAGCTGAACAACCAGACAGTAAGGCATTACAATAGTCCAACCTAGAGGTGATAAAAGCATGAACTAGTTTTTCTGCATCGTTTAGCGACAGTATATTTCTTATCTTGGCAATATTTCTGAGGTGAAAGAATGCTATCCTGGTAATATTATCTACATGAGCTTCAAATGAAAGGCTGGAATCTATAATCACACCAAGGTCTTTTACTGTTGCACTTGATGGAACAGAAAGGCCATCTAAAGTTACAGAGTGATCTAAAATCTTACTTCTAACTGTATGCGGTCCTATGACTAGAACTTCTGTCTTATCCGGATTTAGCAGAAGGAAGTTAATAAGCATCTAATTTCTTATGTCCTGCACACATTGCTCAATTTTAGTAAGCTGTTTTTTCTCATCAGGTTTTGCTGAGACATATAACTGTGTATCGTCAGCATAACAATGAAAACTAATACCATGCTTACAGATTATGTTGCCCAGAGGAAGCATGTAAAGGGAAAAAAGCAGTGGACCTAAAACTGAACCCTGCGGAACGCCAAACTCCACTAGAGAACATGCAGAATAATCACCATTTAAGTCTACATACTAATAACGATGGGTCAGATAGGATCTGAGCCAGGAGAGGGCTGTACCCTTAATTCCTACTACATTTTCTAATCTGTGAAGAAGAATAGCGTGATCAATGGTGTCAAAAGCTGCACTGAGGTCGAGTAATACAAGCATAGTTACACAACCCTGATCAGAGGCCAATAAGAGGTCATTTACTACTTTAACGAGTGCTGTCTCTGTACTGCGATGAGGCCTAAATCCTGACTGATACAGTTCATGTATGCCATTTCTATGTATATATGAGCATAGCTGCTCCGCTACTATCTTTTCCAGAATCTTAGAGATAAAGGGGAGGTTTGATATTGGCCTGTAACTGGACAGCTGACAGGGGTCAAGGTCAGGTTTCTTAATTATTGGTTTGATAACTGCTAATTTAAAAGATTTTGGAACATAACCAATGCTGAGTGAAGAATTAATTATTCTCAACAGGGGTTCTATTATTGCTGGTACTATCTGTTTAAGAAAATGTGTCGGTACAGGATCTAATATACAGGTTGATGAATTTGCTGAAGAGATGAGTGAAATTAGTTCATTCTCTTCAAGGGGAGTAAAGTATTCTAGGTTCTGATCTGACATGGCTAGATTAACATCTGCATCAATTACATTGTTCGGTTTCAAAACCTCAATTTCATGCCTAATATTTACAATTTTATTATTAAAAAAGTTTTTTTTTTATTTAGTTTGACGCCATTTACGTTCTAATTTCCGAGCGGTCTGTTTTAAAGTGCGCGTGTGATCGTTATACCAGGGAGCGAGTTTCTTATCTCTAATAATTTTTCTTTTAACTGGAGCTACATTATCTAAGGTATAGCGAAATGTCCACTCTAAATATTCAGTCGCCTGTTCGAGTTCTGTGGGGTCAGACGGTGATCTAATCGAAGTTGGGAACTCTGGGAGATTACTGATAAAACTCTGTTTGGTAGTTGATGTGAATGTATGTTTAGTACGGTAGTGTGGTGCTGCACATACATTATCACTATAACACACTTTAATTGAGACAAGATAGTGATCTGATATAACTTCAGACAGTGGAATTGTGAATAAATATTTTATTTATTTATTTATTTTTTTATTTATTTTCTCCCCTAATTTAGTCGTGGCCAAATCCTCCCCGTCACTAGGGGGCTCCCACATTAAGGCTACTACTACCACTCAGCCGGGAGGGCCGAAGACTATCACGAGTTTCCTCCGAACCGCGTGTCGTCAGCCAACCGCATCTTTTCGAACTGCTCACTCACGCACCATTAGGGGCGGCGTAACACACTCGGCGGAAAGCGCTAGCCGCTAGCCCAACAAAGGCTTCTGTACCATATATTAACATTTTTGACTTACTTATACTTAATTTATAAGTATATTATTAATTATATGTTTATTATATTATTTTTAAACTTATAATTATTTGACACAGTAATTCACAAATAAATTGTTTAAAAATGTGATTTCCGGATTTTTCTTTTTAGATTCTGTTTCTCGCAGTGGAAATGCACCTATGCTTAAAATTGTAGACCCTCCATGATTTCTAAATAAGAGAACTTACAAAATCACAGGGGGATCAAATACTTATTGACCTCACTGTGTATAGCAAACTCTATTTTCTAATGAAATAAAATGTAGGTCAGCTCAGTAGAGCCATTTGAGTCCTACGGCGTCACAGGTTGCTACTACAGTTACCACGGCAACCGATACATTCAGATGCGCAGTCGTGTGTGCATTGAAGAGAGCAGAAAGCGAGATCTGCGCACAGACAGATTAGCAAAAAAAAAAAAAACTTCACATTCAAAAATTAAAAAAGTTGATTTGAAAAACCGAGTGGGAAAATATGCATTCATTCTTCCTGCATCAAGCTCTACGAGGCCTGTGTGTCTTATTTGCTCTGACTCTGTTGCGGTTGTCAAAAGTGGAAACATTAAACGGCATTATGAAGCTAAACATAGATACTTTAAAGCAGTGGTTCTCAAAGTGTGGGGCGCAATGAACGGGAGGGAATTAGTGGAAAATAATAGGAAAGTACCTATTAATTCATGCTTTTATTCATTAATTTATTTAATCTTTATTTTCTTTATCGGACACTCAAAACTAAATAATGACACACAATGAAATGGATCATTAATACAAGTAAATTAAAATAACATCAGAGAAAAAGTGGAACCATAGTGCAACAATAACGGTTTAACGTCGGCATGTTAATTCCAGAGGAACAATATATGAGGAAACATTCGGTATTATATATGTCATTTCATTTATTCCAGTGTGTATGCTGATGTTACTGTATTTTTGTTAAACATTAATATTTTATCAGGCAGTACTAGTCTGGCATTTCTAGTTTCCAGTGTGGCAACAAAGTTGCTTTTTGATCCTTCAGGCGCTGAACAGAAGGGAAGATCAAGATCGTTCTATGCTTTTTGTTGCTGTGCGGCATTTTGCGTTGATCCCTAAATTATCCGTTGCACCGTAGAGAATAATGTGTTTATGCTTTTAAACATGTATAATTTAAGGCGGATGAAGCTTAAAGACAATGTAGAGAGGAAATATATCTGGGTATCTTATTCACGGGTTTATTTACGCAGCTGTTGAATTCGGAGATGCGAATATCAAACTAACTTTACCGCGGACACAAACAGGTGTTATGCGCTAAAATGCCCCCCTGCCACGGATTGCCCCCCTACATAATCTCTATAAATTATTATATTAGGACATTCAAAGGTTTATTATTATCAAATATATTATTACTATTATAATTAACCCTAGGCACGTGACAGCCGTTGAGACGATTAATACAAATCCCCCAAAATGATTATTTTATGGCACATTTATTTTGCAGGGGTTTGTCAATGTACAAATAACAAATTATTTATTACAAATTACACTAAATAAATATTGTTTGTGGTAAAAAATTACAGGAAATGATTTTTATTACAAAATAAGCAATATAAAAATATACAATTTTTGAAAAAAATATAAAAATGCTTACTTTATAATTATATTACTCACTCTCTATGGTCCTCTCTCACTCACTCAGAACTTTAGCCTTGGAGACCAGCTTCTCCTTTGCATTCAGAATCCATTTCTGGTAAAAAAAAAAAAATGTAATGACATTTTCACAGGAGGCAAAACAGTTATACAAGTGGGCAGATGTGGGACAGTTACAAATAGAGCTTGTGTGTGGAGGTTGTGATCCTGCCACCTTCTGGATACACACTGTTCCAGAGGCTATTTTCCCTGGCCTTAGAAAAGTAGCACTGCACACCTTGAGCATGTTTGGTTCAACCTACAGCACTGAGTCAGCATTCTCAAGACTTAACCTTATCAAAAGTAAATACAGGTCAAGAATGACCAATGAGCATTTACATTCCAGTTCGAGGACTGCACTGACCCCATTCCTCCCAAGATTCAAAGTGTTAGCTGGAAAGGTCAGAGCCAATTTCTCCCAATGAAGTTTTCAATCAAATACAATGTTTTTTCCGTAACTCAGACATATTTTATGCTTCCATCTTTAAGTTCAACCTAACAGGCAATTTTATTTAATTTTTATTTGAGGTTATTTACATTTTTATGGACTAAAAGGAAAAGGAACAGGTCTAATTCAGAGAATCAAAGGGTTCTTGTAGTCATTTGTCTAACACTGGCACATTTTTGCCTGTTTGAGTTTCTGAATGATATTTGTGGACGTTCTTTTACCAATGCAACTGAAAGAGAGCAGTGTTCAACATTAGATACATCTTTTATCATATTTTTGTCAGACATTGTTACTGGTTTAAATTCATTATTTCGTACCAAAGCAACATAAAGGACAAAACAGAACAGCATTCAAATGAGATCCAAGTTGTGGAAAATGTAAATTCATGTCTGTTTATACATACGAATAGACATATTTATCCATATGAAAACTTATTATTATTTTGTTTAAAAAAAAGTGATCTACACTTACAGCATCAGTGCCTGTTTTGGGTTGTCTAGACCTTAGCTGGTGAGGAGTGTTTATTTACCGGACCTCAAGCAATTTTAGTTGAAGACCCCTGCTCTAAATGAACTTCTCCTCTGCAGCAGAGCTTAGTTTTGGTCTTGCTTTCCTGGGAAGGTCTTCATGAGAGACAGTTTCATCATGAAGCTTGATGGGTTTTACAAACACACTCGACACAATACTGTTCTTGCATGAAGAACTGCAGTTCCAGAACCGCTGACCTTCAGGTCTTAAAATAACAACTGACTGTTGTTTTTCTTATTGTTACATAATTACCTAATTCCATAATTTTTAGTTTTGAAATCCCCAGTATTGTTTTAGAATGTAGAAAATGAGACACTAAACAAAATTAGTGAACTTTGTAAACTTTTGAGGGTATTATGTTGATGTATTGCTCCTTTTTTATGGTGCCATTTGGTCTGATTAGGTTCCCTGGTCCACTGGCTGAAAAAAACACCCCGAAAACATTACGTTCTCATTGTGTTCTTAGGGTTAAAGGCTTCTCCTTTTTTACACTAAATGAAGGCTACAATGAGCATTTGCAAAGGCCAAGCAGGCTTTTCTGTGCCTTATATGGACAAGTGGTTTCCTTCTCGGTCTGCCAATGTAGAACCCAGTGGTGTGCAGTGTCCATTGGACTGTCTGCCCTGAGATGTTGCCACCAACAGAGCCCAGATTCATCAGGATGGCCCTGGTGGTGATCCTTGGATTCTTTCTTCCTCTGAGATTTTTACAGTGTGGAACAGCTTGTATTTTACTTTGCACTGTAGCCACTGGAACTTTAACACATTTAATTATGGTTTTATAGTCCTTCCCTGATTCGTGAGCAGACACAATACGCAGCCGCAGGTCCCCAATGAGTTTCTTTGTCTTAGCCATGACTGTCCACAAACCAACAGCAGAGAGCTTCTGTTTCTCACCTGTTGAGTTGATTAAAACAGCCGTTCCCAATGAATCAGGTTAATCAGGATGCTTTAGAACAGCTTGAACTATTTGGAATGGTAGAGAACTGTTTAAACCCACATGATTCACATGGATGATCCTCTTACTTATGTTCTAATGAGCTCCCCTGGTCTGGGTCACCAAAATATTAACCAATCAATCATTATGACCCAGCACTATGACCTCATAGCCATATTGTCCTTGCTAGGATAGTTCTGAAGTCTGAAAGTGCTGATGGTGTTGTGTGTGAAGGCTCTCTTCTAAGGGTTAGTATTAGGCCCAAGCACTACAGTATGACATCATCCAGAACCTTTCGGGTCTCAACGTGCTCAAAGTCATGAAAATCGGTACACAGGTTGTAATCTTCTGCCCTTAGGACGCCTGCGAGGCTGGTCTGGGTGAGGTTTAGGCCTGAAGGAGATTGTGCTGCAGAGCCCATACACTGATAAAAATATTCAGCTTGATCTACTTAAAAAAATTAAGGTAACTTTTTGCATCAGATTATTATGTATTTCAAGCAAAACTATTCTTTGTATTAACTACTTACATTTCTTTATGTAAAAAATATTTTTGGCTATTTAAGTCTATTTAATTTCACAAGTAAACACTACTTAATTTAATAATTTCCCTAGTCATTCTTTTGTGTCCATGCTTTACTTAACTTTAAGAGTTTCAAATATGTATTTTTAATTGAAATGTAACTTTTTTTTAAGTTTCTATATTACTTGGAGCGGGTCCTACTTTGTTTTATTAAATGTCCTAGTCTCATTTTAACGTTACATATACTCACATTATCTAGTTAGACATTTCTTATATATTATAGTTAAAATACCAGTTGTGTAATTTTGTACTTTGAAATGTAACTTCATCCAGCACAAAACTTAAAGTAAGAACAGGTTTTATTATGTGCATACACTCCTGAACATCCACAGTTCCTTCAAAGTGCACCTGGTCCTGAATCCACAGCTCGTCTTCTGCTTGTTAAAACCTTTAGCACACGAGGTGAACAGAATGCTCCAAAGAGTTGTTTCCCACCGCAATGAGGCTTTGGTCCACTTTTAATTTGATACGGAGTTTCCCAGGCTTCCATGGGGAGGCAGTTTTATTTAAACAGAGTAAAATAAACAAGATTATTGCTTGTTGTGTGTGTGCACTTAAAAATATTCACAGGGATTACGTAAAAAATATATGTTAAGGAAAAAATGCACATTGTCTTGTGTTCTTAACAAATGCAGATTAAGTTCTAACTTAAATATATTTATGTAAACGTACAAACTTGATTATTTATTGTTGATTGCACAGATTTAATTATGCTACATTTACAACATCTCAGAGTTATCTTTTTCAGTGTACACACGGGGTCTGATATTTTGGGTAATGAGCAAAACACACGCTTATGAGCGCTGAGCTTGCTGTGGGTTGTGTGTGTGAGTGTGTGTGTGTGTGGGACTGTGATAAATGATCTGCAGGAGAACCAGGGGAACCTGTGCAGTAAATAATCCAGACTAATTAAAGATTAATGTTAATGTTTGGATCAATAGTTTGAGTAAAGTGACATAAACACTACAGACAGTCCCATACTAACACTAATATGGGAGCAATGCAGTTCTATTATTACTCTGTGTTTATGATCCACACAGACAGAGAGAGAGAAAGAGAGACAGACAGAGACACAGAGAGACAGAGAGAGAGAGTTTTTGGGGAAAAGGGTTAGAACTCACACACTGCAGTAACATGTCTCAGTTAGTGAATATATTTGACATGAAGTAAAAGTTATCTAAAGTTTCTGTTGCAGATGACTTTGTCTGTCAATCAAGAGCGATAGGGCGGAGCCAGCTGTGTGATTGGTTGCTCCTTTATTCAGACGTAAGTAATAGAGCATGAAGTATCGATTTAGGTCTAATGATGCAATACGTATCCTATGCAGTAGGTGGCAGTACAGTGTCTACTGGTAAATTATCCCTCTCTATCTGATCTGATAAAATGAGCAGAACTGACTGAAGTTCACACCAGTTCGCCATCTTCCCTGACTTTTGACCAAGCACCAGGGTGGACTGGGACCAAAAAATGTCCCTGGACTTCCTGTCCCACAGCAGCACCACATCCCATAATACACTGGCTCATTAATGTGGAGATTTATTTTTAACACAATTTACTATCATAAAAATATAATGCAATACAGAAATAAATGTTTTTATGCATATTATTTGTAAAACAAAGAAAAGAACATTAAGACAAACAACATATAAAACTATAAAGACAATATTTTAAAAACTGACTTTTAAAAAATGACATTTTGAAATGAAAACAGCTGGAATTAAATAACATGTATCTGCAATAATCTCTGTTACTGACCGTGAAATATTATTTTATAATAATAATAAGTAAATCTATATAGCAGAGTGCAATATATTTCACAATAATAAGGATTTTTTTCAAATTATGTTCCATTATTTCACAATATCATTTTCATATTACATATCTGTGTCTTATTTATTCATAGAGTTATTTATTTCATCATGTCCTATTTATTTATTTAATTTTGAACACTTTGGAGTTCCATAGTTTTGGGTCCAAACACATACAAAATAAAATAAACTGAATTAAATACAGTTGTGTTTTTAACATTTTCATGTCCACTTTTCTATTTGAAGATGATGATAAGCTTCTTATAAAATAGTCATTAATACATCAGTGTTAGAGATGTTGAAGATCAACATGATAGAGATACAAATTATTAGGGTTTTCTGACATTGTGTCAACTTTCCATTGTCTCTATCACTTACAGTCTTGTCAAAAATATTTGCCCCTTTCTGATTTTTTTTGCATATTTGTCATACTTGACACAAAGATAAATAGAATAACTAAACATGCAGCTTTTAAGTGATTAGACCTGCCTGGCACTAACATTACTGTGATTAAACACACTTTTGGGAAATTTCACTGACCACACACCGACCTGATTACTGCCAGGCCTGTTGACTCAAGAAATCACTTAAATAAAAGCAGTTTGACAAAGTGACGCACTTTAAAAAACTTAAAAAGCAACATGATCTAAAGAAATTCAAGAACAGAAGAGAAACTAAGTAATTGATGTATATCAGTGTGTAAAGAGTTACAGAACCACTTCCAAGGCTTTGGGACTCCAGTGAACCACAGTGAGAGACATTAACCACAAGTGGAACAGCAGTGAACCTCCCAGGAGCGGCCGGTCTACCCAAATTACTCCAAGAGCTCATAAAAGAACCCAGAACAACACCCAAAGACCTGCAGGCCTCACTCACCTCAGCTAAGGTCAGTGTTCATGATTCAGCCACAGCCAGTTATTAGGTAAAGGGGGCAGATACTTTTGTTCTTTAGATGTACAGGAAGTACGTGAATGGAACGATGGACCAAAAGGCTGACATATACTCCATACTGACAATAAACGGGGAACTTTTTGACACCCATAATGTGTGTGTGTGTGTGTGTAAGAATGTGGTGCTCCTGATGTCAGTAAGCGTATCGAAGCAATAAATCCTCCTTTAACTCATTTTAAACATAACACACATATAGATGTATAAAGTGATCTAAAGCCAGTTCTGCTATAAAGAGGTTGAACTTCACCCAGGACACAGTGAGGGCGGCCATGTTGGATTGACATCACTGTTGAGAATCTTGGAAGGAAGTGGTAGGTGAGAAGACGACCCCAATCTGAGGAGTTGAATTTGAAGTTTATTTTTGGTGCCTTTTGCTGTTTTAAGGCGGGGATTAGGATGTGCAACTGAAGTGTTAGTACAGAGGACGTCCAGCTGGAGACAGCGTCCTCTATAGATGGTCAACGCTAAAGCAGGAGAGACAGATAGTCTTCTGAGCTTAGAAGCTTGGCAGATAATCAGAAAGAACATTCGTTATGGTGGAAAACAGGGTGTGACAATGAAGTCAGGGATTACTGAGTGCAGGAAGGTTCAGCCACAGGAACGCGGGACAGGAGGTGATGGGACATAACGGCGAAACAGTGAAACCCATTGAGTTTATATACGGTACGGGGGGACATGGAACGCTCTCTCCGTGTGATGATGATGAGAGATGAAGTCTATCACTGTGATCACAAGAAGTAAAAAGGTACAGACCCCAGCACGGTGGAACTCATGTCATACTGTATTCTCTCCACATTGTATACAGGTGCTTTACAGTCTTCTTTTCACACAGAAGACTCTCACTGTCCCCATGTCTCTCACTGCACGTCCAGTTTTCAGTCCATTTCTCTTCCAATATTTCACTTCATGATCATTGTAAATGTTTTCCTGTTATTTATCGGTGTACTGTTCATGTTACTCAGCAGCGCTGGACGTTAGAACAATGCTGTTGTGTGCTCTAAGCCTCTTATCAAACCAGATCTGTTCTCCTGTTTCCTGCCACATTTGTTTATCAGTTCCTAACCAGCTTCATCACGTGACATCGCCACAGTGAGGGACGTTAAAGGGGTTTGATGTGAACATTAAGACTCCATTCAGCAGCGAGCACCTCATCAGGTAAGACTGCAGCACTTTACCTGGATCTGTTCACCTCATCACTTTCTCATAGCACTGATTAGTTATTGTTATATACACACACTAGATGTTATTATCACTACTATTGCCACACGAGTTGTGTATAGTGATGCTGTGTATACACTACATAAGGATATACAGTCTGTAACAAAAAACAACTTTGCCAGCGGTTAGGGTTAGGGTTAGGGTTGGGGTTGGGATTAGGGTTGGGGTTGGGGTTAGGGTTGGGGTTAGGGGTTAGGGTTGGGGGTTAGGGTTGGGGTTAGGGTTGGGGTTAGGGTTGGGGGTTAGGGTTGGGGTTAGGGTTGGGGTTAGGGTTGGGGGTTAGGGTTGGGGTTAGGGTTGGGGGTTAGGGTTAGGGTTGGGGTTGGGGTTAGGGGTTGGGGTTAGGGTTGGGGGTTAGGGTTGGGGTTGGGGTTGGGGTTAGGGTTGGGGTTAGGGTTGGGGGTTAGGGTTGGTTCAACACCTCAGGAGTATAAAATATGAAAAAGTAGTTACAGGAGCTACGTCTCCAAGACTCTTATACGTTCATCCCGTGACAGCACAATTACAGTGTGTGTACAGAACCATGTTTTCTCCAACAACTAAATAATGAATATAACAAGCTATGTTGGTATTATTATTATTATTATTATTATTATTATTAATGGCAGCTTTGCTTTTTTTAGCTGACGTTGCCTTTCGACCACACACTGCACCACACACATTCTTCATCATTGGCATCGTCATGGCAACCGTCTCAGTCTTGCTCCTCCTCCTCTTCGCAGGTAATCATCATGGCAATCAACAAGCATTAACCTTTAGATCTAAACATCAAACATCAATACATGTTAATAATAATAATCTGTGTCCTTTGATCCTGCACCAACCCGGCGTTTGTGTCACTGCAGCCAGTTACTGACCACAAATCTATACATATAACAAAACTGTCAAGTGGGCGTGTCTGTATTTTTTTTGTCTATTTTCTTCTGCACACGTCACATATAAACCATTTAAGGAATTTAAATGTAATCATCCCATGGGAGGAGAAGATATGGTCATGTAAAATTTAAATGGAAACACCCTTATCTCATAAAAAATCTTCCTTAATAAAAAATCATTAGTTCATCGCAAAATTCAGCAGATGGCGCTGTACATTTTTTAAAAAGTGCTCATGAGTGTGCAAATAAACTTCAGGCGAAGAAAGTCACCGGCACATCTAATCCTCAATAAAACATTTACATTAATGCACACACACAGTGTGACATCTGTGACAATCTGTTAAATATGTTTTATTTTATTATGCATTTAACTTGTCTAAAAATCTCTAAGGATTTAAAACTGTAAGTGTCTGTTTCATGTAGAAGAGGCGGTACTACACGGGGCTGTCAGTACATGCATTCTTTTATTTATATTTATTGAATATTAAATAATTCTCTTATGTGGTCTATAGTAGGTGTTCTTATTTCTGTATATATATCTAAATAACAGAAAGGTTTTGTCTGTACATTGGGTCAGAACTCACTCTTTTAATTATAGTTTTATGTTTTATAATCTGGAGGACCAGAAACCAGTCTCAGAAACATTTGTCTGTCTGTCTGTCTGTCTGTCTAGCCAGATGACATCACAGCATCTAGGTTTTATTTATTTAGCACTTTTGCCTCGATGTGGGTGTGGTTAAACAAATATCACTCAACGGAGCCAATCTACATAACAGTTTACTGTGTATAGACAGAGAAGACACAGAAATGACCGAAATGCATCTACATGGCGCTCAAATCCTCATCACACACACACACACACACACACACATACGACAGCACAACTCATCATGGCTTCCTCCAAAACAATGGGATGTACACCATGAAGACTGAACTTTCCACCATAAATGAAATGAATATGTTGAGTAGAAGTGAAGTTATGAGCAGTTATGTCTCATTAGATTATAAAGTTATGTCTTATTAGAGTGTACTGCACATGCGTCTGACTGTGGGCGTGTCTTAAATCGACCGTCTGTCTAGACTTTACTGAATCTCCTGCAGTCCTTAGACCTCTGTCTGAAGTTTAATCTGCACCATCAGTGAATCTAAATGTGGAGTAAAAGTGATGTTATGAACAGTTATGTGTGGGATTTAATAATCTACTGTAAAATAATCTACTAATGCGCTACTGTCTCAATGTAAACAAACACCTGCACCAATAGATATTAATTAGAAAAGATAAAGTGAATATTTTGACTGGGATTAGTTCATATTTTCACTTTGGCTGAAATAACAGCGCTGAAGTGGTATAAGTGAATTTTAACACGCTGGAGTGGTATAAGTGACTCCGTCAGTGTAAACACTTTTAGCTCCACGTGTTCCAGCATATCAACAGGTTTATTTAATCTTGATCTTCATGTGCCCAAGCCTGAGCCCTAAACCCTGAGCCCTAAACCCTGAGCCCTGCCCACAGGTAAAATCCTCCCCTTACCCGTGCCACACTGACCCTGGTCACATGCAGCCACTGAACTGATCACTGACCTCCCCATGTCTCAGAACACCATCATTATGGTAATAGTGGAACATTTTTCCAAGTCCCCCAGCCTGTTCCTCCTGCCTCGACTCGTCCTGCCTTTGAGTCTTCAGAGTTTATCTTTAACTATGTATTCAGGTCCTTTCACTTCCTGAACAACATTGTGAGTCACCCAGGAGCCCAATTTATACTCCTGCTACATTAACAGGAGAAATCTCTTCCACAGCCTTTTCTTCTCCAGTCCACAGCAACATCACTACCTTCCATGTGATTCCTGCTCTCATGAATCAGACTGATGCTCGGGCAGCTTGCAGAGAAAATTACACCGACCTCGTCACTGTGTACTCTGATGAAGACAACACTGAACTGTATAACCTGATGATGAAGGCTGGTGGTGGAGGAGGATGGATCGGTCTCTATCACGGTCAGTTCAGTGAGAAATGGTCTAATGGTGATCCTGTAACATTCAGTAATCTGGCAGGGGATTGTGGGACATTGAGCTGCTGTGCTGCTATGAAGCCTGATGGTTCATGGGAAAGTCTTCAGTGCACAGTGACAAGATACTTCATGTGCTATGGACAAGGTAACTAAAGGTGACTTGACTACATTCTAACTATTAAATATATGCAACATATAACCTAATTTCTGCACTTTAATAGATGCTTCTTCACAGACTCCTAATTATTATCTAATCCTTGAGAGTAAGACCTGGTATGAAGCTCAGCGTTACTGCAGGGGGCGCTACACTGACCTGGTCAGCATCAGAGATCAGCAGCAAAATGAAGAGGTGAAGATTAAAGGGTTAAACAGCAGCACGTCCTTCTGGATCGGCCTGCTGCGTGATGACTGGCAGTGGACTGATGGAGGAAACTCTACTTACAGGAACTGGTGGACTGGAGAACCTTCGGCCCCACCATACAACTGTGTAGTACTAATTGGAGGGAAATGGATGTCATGGTCATGCAGTATTAACTACTATCCTCTGTGCTACAGTAAGTGATGACTTTCCAAACTAGAAATCATGACTAGAGTCTTTGTCTCTGATCTCACTCTAAACCATCCTCCTCCTTTTGGGTTTCTTGGGTTTTGGGTTGGGTCTCTCTCAGGCTCCATCCATGTGAGTGCTGAGGCTCTGAGCTGGCAGGAAGCGCTGGGTTACTGTAATGAAGGGAACAGGACTGGAATTCTCAACATCGATTCTGAAGCTAAACAGAAAGAGGTGGAGTCTGGGCTCAGGAGGGGGCGTGTCGCTGATCCACTGTGGGTGGGGCTTAGACAGAGCCGATTCTTTGGGTTCTGGATTTGGGCCGATGGGGCGGCTGTGTCTCCGTACGCCAACTGGGATGAAGGGAAATGGCCCGAGGGTCCGCTCTCTCAGCACTGCGGCGCCGTCGTTCCTCCAGACTACAGATGGAGAGATATGAACTGTGGGTCTCGGTACAGAGCTCTGTGTCACATCAAGTGTTTTCCATGAATCACACAATTTTTTATGTGATTATTACTATTATTATTATTATTATAATTTAGTACCTTTCTGTATACTTTTTATTCTTTTTAAACATGAAATGGTCAGATTCCATATAATAATAACATTGGTTTTCAACTGGTGAACTGGTGACAGGATCTCGGCCACCCAAGGCCCACCCATGCCCACGGGGACCAAAGGCCCGCCTGTCTGATCCAATCCGTCAGAAACACTAATGCACAGCCCACTTGAGCCTTTGCCTGCTGGGCCTTTTGCCTTTGCCACCGCAGAACCCACAGCACCCAAAGGATCCGCTGCAAACATCCTGCAATAGGACATATTTAAGCTGGAAATTAGTAAATGTGTCTGAAAACAGGTTTAATTCCTCTATATTTCTTATATTATGATATTATTATGAGAAACTTTAGATAACTTTTTCTTCATGTGAAATATATTTACTGACATTTTTCTCTCTCACACAATCTCTGTGTGTCTCTGAAGATGTTTTAGACGTTAATGGTGATAGTTTACATAAGGTGTAGAATAGTGATGGAAAAATGATTATAACAGACTGTAATTCACTCTGTTCATCATACTCTAATGTTTGATGCTTTATGTGTTTTAAAGAGCCTATATTGTCATTTAATAATCATTTAAAAATGTTTTGCTCTTTGCTCCATTTAAAACTCCGAACCCCCTCATGATGATGATAAATAACACTGTTATATGTTACGGGAATGTAACCTGGTATTTAAAAAGTAATAAACAATCTGAATTCTTTATTTTAAACTCAGGCTCCTTTTTTAAATTATTTTTTAATGACATGAACTTTTAAAAGCATATGATGCCATTAGGATGTCTGAGAGCCGCGGGGCCCTCAGGGGCCCTTACACGAGATTTTGCTGCATAGCTCATACACACTTGCAGGTATGCACATGAAACTCGGTACACATTTAGAGCTCATTAAGCCCATTCGCAAAAAAAACCAAATCTCAAACGGGTCAGCCGTGACGACGCCTTAAATGTACGCTGAAAAGTGATTAATAACGTTCTGTGTGACATCATATTGAGTGACACTTTCAGGGCATCATAGTGGGGTGCTTTTTTTCCAGCATCTTCGGCCTATTCTACACACATACACACCACGAATGTTAACACTCAGTCATGGTAACATAACCACCTCAGATACCCGTCACTGCTGCTGTGGATGTTTCACACTACGGATAGTAAATACTGAATATTTATTCAATATTTAAATAAAAACTTATAACATAACATGCTTTTAAAATGGTCTCAAAGCAGCTTTACACAATCAAAAGAATTATTAATGTTTGTATGAATCACAATGATAAGACTATTAAACGTGTATAATTGTAAATAAATTATTGATTAATAATAATTGATTACATATGTACAGAGATTTTTACAGATTACTAGCCACAATGTGGTATTACCGACTAGTCCTCGAAAATAATAATAATAATAATAATAATAACGTTAATAACAACAACAACAACAATAATAATAATAATAATAATAATAACAACATTAATAATAACAATAACAATAATAATAATAATAACAGTAACAACAACAACAACAATAATAACAATAATAATAATAATAATAATAACAACGTTAATAATAACAACAACAATAATAATAATAACAGTAACAACAACAACAACAATAATAACAATAATAATAATAATAATAATAAATATATAAATCCTTTTTCGAGCTCTATGTTTTTTCGCGCTCCAGCAGGACGCAGTGCCTGATGGGAATTATTTCATTTGGTGTGATTTTGGAACACACTTAACATGGCTGAACACTCGGTGTAGTGCACTTCGCAGGGTACCTCAGGCCGATTGAAACGCCCCTATTGTTCCTTCTTCACTGCAGTTTTATGTCTTTTATTTTGAAAATGAGGTAAAAACGTTGCATTGTAGGATTAATTTCACACATTTTGAAAAAAAAGGATAAAGCCATGAATACTGTATAATCGTGGCTATTCTGAAGAATATTATATTTAGAGCAGTGTTACAGTTTTAAGTGCAGCTTTTTGAAGTTGATATTTTATTACGGAATATTTTATCGCCTATTTGGGTCTTACAGGACTTTTATTATGAAATTTAATTAGTAATCGTACTTGGGACCCGGAAGTGCAGGTGGAAGCTCCCCGGTTTCTCGGAGCCGCAGGACGGGTGTGTGTGTGTGTGTGTGTGTGTGTGTGAGAGAGCGAGCGAGCGCGCGGCTGAACCCCGGGTGAGAGTGTGCGGGTGAGACACGTCTCTCTTAATGGAGGCGCGCGCGCTGGGGTTCGGGTCAGGGGTCACGAGGAGAGGCTAGGAGCGCGCGCTGGGACTCGCGCTGCTGTTTATTCTCCTCAGAGTACAGTGAGTATGACCTCATCATCAACAACAACATAAACAATAATAACATCACTAACCCAGTGAGAGCATGACCTCATCAACAACATAAACATAAACAAACAGCAATAACAACACTAGTGTTTCTGAACTCAACACTATAGTGATTACACAGTTCTTCTTCTTCTTCTTATTATTATTATTGTTATTTATATTATTATTATTGTTGTTGTTGTTGTTTAGACAGATATATTTCGGTGTAATAATGCTGCTCTGGCTTTCAGGAGCAGTTTACAGGTGTATCATTATAGATAAAATATTGGCACCCCTCCACTTATACCTCACACTTGTGTTTTTTTTTTAATTTATTTCTTTACATTGTTCTTTTAAATGACCTAAAGTTAAATCTCCACACTGATCTGTATAGATCTGAGGTCTGTATATATTTAATGAGTGTAAATACTCATTCTGACAGCACGGTGGCGTAGTAGTTAGTGCTGTCTGCGTGCACCTTCAGGGTCCGGGTTCGATTCCCACCTCAGGGTCTGTGTGTATGGAGTTAGTGTGTTCTCCCCGTGATCAGTGGGTTTCCTCCGGGTACTCTGGTTTCTTCTCACAGTCTAAAGACATGCAGGTTAGGCTGACTGGAGTTCCCAAAATGCGTGTGTGTGTGTGTGTGTGTGTGTGTGTGTGTGTGTGTGTGCGTGTGTGTGTGTGTGCACCCTGTGATAGATTGACACTCCATCCATGGTGTACCATGGTGTAAAGCTGCTTTGTGACAATGACAATTGTTAAAGTGCTTTACAAATGAAATTGCCTGGTGCCCTACGACCCCTGCGTTAGGCTCCTCCCCCACCACCCTCTATATATGGTATAGTGCGGTATAGATATGGAGTGATTCTGTGATTTACATTATTTTTTTGTAACTTAGACCGCCCATCACTCATAAATATTCATGTAGGAGATGATTAGTCTCTTCACTTCCTGTTTATTTATTTTACAAAAAAAAATCATGAAGACCTTTATTTTAGTACTTTTACTGATGAGTAGTTTTTGTACCCATATGTGTGTGTGTGTGTGTGTGTGTGTGTGAGAGTGAAAGTGAGAGAGTGATATAGAGACTAATGATTTGATTTTGTTTATGTTTAAGTTTATGACACATTATGACTTGACTGCTCATCATTTCCTTTGTTTAAAACACGTTTAAACTATTTTGTAATTGTGGCACTGAGAATAAATATACACTTTTTTAAACAATATTTGGGTATATAAAATATTTCAGGATTAAATGGTGTGTTTTGTTCGTCCGTGTCAAGTTACAGCTTCATTAATATTTGAGTCTGAGCACTAAATCTTTTAGAGAGTTACAACAATGTGTAATTATTAAAGCAATGTGACACACCCTGACTCTGTGTGTGTGTGTGTGTGTGTTATAGTGTGTTATAGTGTGTTAGGATGAACACAGAGGAAGTGGAGTTGCTCGGTGACTCTAAATACAGGAACTACGTGGCGGCGGTGGATAAAGCGCTGAAGAACTTTGAATACTCAAGTGAATGGGCCGATCTCATCTCAGCTCTCGGGAAACTCAACAAGGTCTCCATCATTCCCTCTCTCTCTCTCTCTCTCTCTCTCTCTCTCTTTTTCTCTCTCTCCCCGTCTCTCTCAGTAAACTGTACATTATTATTATTAATAAATCATACAGAAAAATCATCAGTATGATAAAGACTTATAGATGCTTTTTGTAAATAATAAATCTAAATTATAATAAAATATTAGCCATGGAGAGACTTTATTCAGCAGGTCTAATAATGTTCTTAGAGAATGTGAGAGCTCGTCCTGTCCCTGATAAACCTGGAGAAATTAAAGTTTCTGCTGGAACCTCAAACCTCTCCTTAAAGAAATGTGTTTCTGTAACGTTTAAACTAAATAAGAATTTCTTTCCGACTCTTGACTTTGGATGAGTTTCTGTCTCACCTCACTCTCCACAGATCACGACTCTGTCTCAGTTTAATACCTGTGTATAAGCTCTTTCTGTAGATGCTGAGACCTGTGTGTGTGTGTGTGTGTGTGTGTGTGTGTGTGTGCGTGTGTGTTGCATGATGTTACAGGTCCTGCAGAACAATGCCAAGTACCAGGTCGTCCCCAAGAAGCTGACGATTGGGAAGCGCTTGGCTCAGTGTCTGCACCCGGCGCTGCCCAGCGGAGTCCACCGAAAGGCTTTAGAGACCTATGAGATCATCTTTAAGATCATCGGGCCCAAACGCCTCGCCAAGGACCTGTTCCTTTACAGGTAACTAACATGCAGCCTCCATATAACACTGGTTCCCAGTGCTGATCACATACTGGGCACATCTTTAAACCTGGGCGGAACGGAACAGAGTTCATTCCTGAAGCACAAACTGTCCTGAGATGAGCAGCTGGTCCTGGTGGTTCTCAGGCGGACCCGAGTCCAGCTGAGAGGGCCTTTATATCATGGGTTGGTTGCCAAGCAACGGGGTCAAGCTAATACTTGGCAAAAACCTGCAACACCTTCTCGTACACCTTCGGAAACCCACAACTAGCTCTGTTCATTAACTGAGTTAATGACTCGGGACATTCACGTGATTTAGAGGCAGGGAACGCTGGGGGAACATTTCATGATTTATGACTCGCCTCATGCGACTGTGAATTCATTTTGCACTTTAAGAAGACCGAACCCAAGCAATGCTGCAGGTAGGCGCTCCTCGACTCTTCTCTTGTGAAAGACAGTAGAAGAAGAGACCAGGTGACTGAACTGTGGGCAGTGAAACACTGGAGCCTTCATGGACTCAGGATCAGCTGGTAACTTCATTAGGACACTTTAGAGTGTGAAGACACTTTAAGTTATTAAAGAACCTAGGATTATGGACCTAGCTCATGTGCATCAGGACCTTCAAGTCCGCCTACAAAACTATTATTTGTCATGCTGGAGAAATCACAGTTCCATGTGAGCCAGGCTTCTTACTGGGTTCTGTGCACAGTGGTATGGACCCAGCTGTTGTACAGTGCACACAGCATACCTCTGTCTGTTCCTCTGTCTGTTCCTCTGTCTGTTCCTCTGTCTATACCTCTGTCTGTTCCTCTGTCTGTACCCCTGTCTGTACCCCTGTCTGTACCCCTGTCTGTACCCCTGTCTGTACCCCTGTCTGTACCCCTGTCTGTACCTCTGTCTGTACCTCCGTCTGTACCTCCGTCTGTACCTCCGTCTGTACCTCCGTCTGTACCTCCGTCTGTTCCTCCGTCTGTACCTTTGTCTGTTCCTCTGTGTCCCTCCGTCTGACCCTCCGTCTGACCCTCCGTCTGACCCTCCGTCTGTCCCTCCGTCTGTCCATCCGCAGCACTTTTTAGGCTTTACCAGTTCATTCTGCCGTTTTTATCTCTGGCCCTTGGAGGCCTCTCGGAGTGTGTAACTAAAACTTTAAACTGATAGAGAACACAACACTCATTTGAAACCTTGACATCAACACTTGATCTGTGCATGCTTGTTCCTGAAAACCCAATTTGTAGTGGAGATGTGTGTCTCAGATACTGTCTAGGGGTTGGTGCCGTCCTCCTGCGGTGTTCAGAGCCTGACTGTGAGCTGTATTCCTGTCCTTACCTTTTCCACCCTCTAATGCCATCTGAACGACGTTATGACGTACTGAACCTTGCTGTCAAGTTGGACTCACACGAGTGGCAGCACAGGTTCATAAACTGGACAGACCATAAGACCTTGTCGTTCAGAAAGCCAAGCAGATGAGCCCTCAGCAGGCGGGGTGGTCCTTGTTCTTCTTGTGTTTTGACCTGTCGTCTTATAACAATGGGGTTCTTACAGGTCTGCCACCATTCAGGGATTGACAGTTGTGCTGATCACTGTGGATCAGTTTATCCACCTACCTGACCTGATGGAACAGCTGCTCCTGCAACACATCGTCCAGGTACATGGTGTTAGAGAGGATTTCGGACCATGCATCCACTTGTCATCCACTTTTAGAACACCTCCTACAGTCTCTCGGGTTCCACGGTCAGTTTTTCCTTTCCAACAGGGTTACCTGAGAGGGTAAGCCAGGATCCGGAACATTCTCTTTGGCACTGCATTTCCCTAAACCAGTCCACATGGCAGCAACACTTGATGTGGGTGAAGTTTGCTCACACCACACTCTGACACTCTTTGTTCGGCACATCACCATGAGAGTGCCAGTTGGGTATCTACCCGCCCCTGCTTGCAGACCAAGAGGAACTGTGTTCCTGCAGTGGAACACAAGGTACGCTGCTGTTTCAGGACTAGGTAGAGTGCCTGATCAGCTCTGCAGGGTGTGGCTCAGAGGACGTCTAAGTTCCTGTCTAATGTATAGTTAGCCACTAAGAAGCTAACATCACGCCTGTAGTCCAGAAACATTGCCCTCCTGGGTATACTGGACCTTTTAAAATCCTAAGAAAGGTCGATCCAGTTGTGTTTAGATTTAACCCCACCTTCAGTGTCCACTAGGGACTTACACACCCCCCCCCCTCCTAAATAAGGTTCATGTAAATACTGTATTATTTGACTTGGTGGTTCCACAGAAAGATCACTTAGTGTTTTGTTACCTGTCGCCTCC